>NC_138738.1:33287381-33569881 GCF_965113295.1 Leuciscus leuciscus | reverse complement strand
TGGGTTTCACGTTCCTTTGTTCAGTTTCCCGCCTTTGTTCAGTTTCCATGGTTACTGTCATTATTAGTTCATTGGTTTCAGCTGTGTGTCATTTATTAGCTCGTTTCAGTTTGTTATTTAAGCCTCACCCTTGCCTTCACTCTTTGTCCAGTCTCTGTTATGTTGAGATGTGTTTGCGCTCACTGTTTGCTTGAGTCTTCTGTCTTCAGCGTCCCTGCATGCATCGTTACACATATTTCCATTAATCCTTTTTAATAAAAATACCATTTATTTATCATTTCTTTTTCTTTCTTTTTTTTATGTTGTAATACAAAAAGGGATTCATTTTAAATGCTAAAAGAAAATTTAAGTATCACAACATTATATTTGAGATATGATAAAAATGACATTTAACAGAGTTCTATTATTGTTATTAAAGCTATGTTTTAATGACTGCAAAGGTAAGCTAAAGGTAAACCCTAGAACACACATACACTGCTGCTGCTGTTGGTTATTGTGGCTGCAGAGCAAGTACAGGACTTGCTACTGTCAATACACACACGACACCCTGCTGTGAGCAAGTAAGACATGCTGCTGCTGCTGTACAATATAGTGTACATGAATTACCTGTAGCAGATCTATACAGGTGGAGCTGGGGAAGGTGGAGGGTTTCTGAAAGCGCTACATTGCTACAGCAAATGCTAACCAAGTATTTGAAGGTTGAGCACACAAAGTAAATGGCTACTGATACAACAGGAACCAATCAGCTGTGCCCTATAGAGAATTATGGGATTTCAAGCAAATTGAGTTAAGGACCTACAGTAGCAGCCTGCGCCATCTAGAGTTTCATAACAGAACTTTGTATTTCCAGTAGCTTTTTCCAACAAAACAAAGTAGCTATTTTCCATCCAAAGCTGTGAATTTAACTTGTGCACAAAACTGGAAATCGCAGAAAACATCTAAAAATAAAGCACCATTTCCATTCCATGTGTTCCAGAGAACAAAATCGTCACTTCCTGGTAAATTTGATCAAAATATCTTTAATAAAAATGGAAGTTGCTGCAATCGGAGAAGCCACTGTGGCTCTTTTATCCTAAAGTACATCATAAATGACTTCCATCTCAGAACGTTCTGACAAAATTCAATAAACACCGGGATGTTATCTTGAGTTTGGATGCCTGTTGTTTGTGAACGTAATCATGTGAGACAGTTCTGGGAATGAATTAAACCAAATCATTTTGATGACAGACTTTGGCTCAGGCATTTCAGAATGATCAAACCAACATTTAAAATGCAGTGCAATGAAACTGATCTGCTGGTTAGTCCAGTTATCCAATCACATCCTCTGTTGAGGCAATCACGTTTTTTGTTGTGCATCAAGGAATTAATTTGTGTTTCCATCATAGTTTATGTGCATATCTTGGCATTTTCCATCCATCCAAAATTCGCATAAAAATAGGTGGATGGAACAGGGCTATTGTCACATATTATCTGTGTTTTGGTTCAAGTTTATTTTCTTTACATGTGTTTAGTCTAGGTTTCCTTAGTTGATAAATCCCGCCTGTTCCTTGTTTTCTCCCTCGTTCAGTCAGTGTATACCCCCCTGTTTTGTTTGGTCCTTTTTTATGGAAGCTTGTTTCCGCAAAAGAATAAAACATTTTAAAAGATAATTGCGACTTTTTATCTCACAATTGCGAGTTTACATCTCAACATACATTTACAGACATCAGAATTGCATGATATAAAGTTATGTTATAAAGAGTAAAAAAATCTGAATTGTGAGAAATAAAATTCGCAATTCTGACTTTTTTTCTCACAGTTCTGACTTTATAACATGCAATTGCGAGTTTATATCTTGCAGTTGACTTTATAACATGCAATTGCGAGTATCTCGCAATTCTGACATCTTTTCTCAGAATTGTGAGATATAAAGTCGCAATTGCAAGTTATAAAGTCCAATTCTATCTTTTTTCCCCAGAATTGCGAATTTATATCTTACAATTCTGACTTTATAACACGCAATTGTGACTTTATATCATGCAATTCTGACTTTAACACACAATTGAGACTTTATATCACACAATTCTGACTTAATAACATGCAATTCTGAGATAAAAAGTCAGAATTGCGAGATGTAAACCCGCAATTGTGAGAGAAAAAAGTCAGAATTGTGAGATAAAAGTCGTAATTACCTTTTTTTGTTTTTATTCTGTGGGGAAACAAGCTTCCATACCTTTTTCTGTTCTTGTCTGATAGCTTTCCTAGTGTATTTGTGATTAATTAAAGTACCGTTTGCACATACATTAGAGCCTCGCTCATCTCTCCTCATTCCTAACCGAACCATGACATTGCTTGAGCAGAGGAAATGATTAAACGCTCTATTGATGTCTCTCATATGTAGAATTGGGAAATCTTTTTCTTTGATCTCTTCAATGAATGTTCATAAATACATGCAACAACACAACACATCTCACCTGTAGACTTCTGCAGCTCAGGACTATGATGTCTGTAAGGTTCTCTGCAGCAGTACTTGTACAGTATATGCGTTTATTGAGATGAAAGGTTTGATGAAAGTGATTGTCCACAAGAATAAACGTTTATTTTTTTCTGTTTAAGTCTACTACACAATATGATGTTTTATTAACAAAGTTCGGGAGGAGCAGGTTCAGATAATTAACCAAATTATGCACAGCTGGAGATTAATCAGTAATCAACTCAATGACAGAGTATAAATTCACAGCAGACCTATCTCTGTTCATTGAAAGTTTGTCAGCATCCCTCCTCCACCCCATCTCCTCACTTCCAGTTCCATCTACACTTACCAACTGGGGGGAGTACTCTGGGTTCGGGCCTAACTCCGAGCTCGGAGCCCTCCCCCCGGACAGCACGCCAAATACGCATAAACTTACTGTATTAATTATATGTAGATGTGAACTCGTGAAACCCTTTTTCTGTAACCCTGCTATGAAAGAATTTACATCTCTCACTGTATGTGCTTGTGAGCGTTTGGCTACGTTTTTTAATTACTGTGAAAGTTGCATTGCATTGGCAAACTGCGCAGTGGTACAGCACTGCCGGGACATGTTACCTCAGCAATGTTTAGTGCGCTCAAAACACAGATTCCTTCCAACACGCACGCACGCACGCACGCACGCACGCACGCACGCACGCACGCACGCATGCACGCACGCACACACACACACACACACACACACACACCTCCATCAGTTTATAATTTGACAGATAAATGGCCTCTAAAACACAGTCTGACAGCTTGTTAAGGGAATAAACTGTGAAAGAAATTGTTATTGAAGTACTTTTGATCCACTTCCACTTTATGCACCATTAACGTGCTGAGCAAGTTGATTTAACTTATTCATATCTACATTAACTTCTAAATGGTGTTTGAGCAGGCCCAGGTGCTTAGAAGAGCAGATATCTGAATTCTTCAGGGTATGCAGCTAATCAGGACATAGAGGATGGCTAATTTCTGATGGTGTGATTGTTTCTCTTTGTTCTCCTCTTTCCTCTTTTAGTGGTCATTATCTCTCTCAGAAGACTCTACTTGAAGTACTTCTCTCATCAGAATGTGTGTGTGTGTGTGTGTGTGTGTGTGTGTGTGTGTGTGTGTGTGTGTGTGTGTGTGTGTGTGTGTGTGTGTGTGTGTATTTGGTAGTGATTAAGATGGCCTCAGGATATCAGAAATCCAATCAGGACCCATCTTGCTTAAAGGCCAGTGTGCTTTTGAGAATTAAAACATTGGGCTGAGTTTTCCTTTCCTGCAAGTATCAGTGAAGGAAGACTGCGAAACAGCACAGCAGGTGCAAGAAAACAATGATATGTGAAGTTTTGGCAATTTTACTCATCAGTTCTCTCTCTCTCTCTGCCTCATGGCATTAGAGTGGCACTTACAAGAGAGATACACTTTGGTGTCACATTATGTTTTTAAGACTTTTTTATGAGCCTCCCCCTCCCTCAAAATTGTGATGGCCTATTTGAACTCAGAGTTCTTGACAGGATCCGTCAAACTCAATCCATCAACTGTTACCCTAATTATTGAAAGAAAAAACTATCAAACTAATATGTTTCTTTGGTTTATGAGAAAATACTGTTCAGTCTCTTATGCTAAGGGTGCAACTATTTGATAAAAAAATACAGTAATATTGTGAGATACAGTATTACTCCAGTCTTCAGTGTCACATGATCCTTCAGAAATCATTCCAATATGCTGATTTAGATCTCAAGAAACATTTATTATTATTACCACAGTTGAAATCGGCTGTGCAGCTTGATATTTTTGTGGAAACCATGATAGTTTTTCTGGATTTTTTTTTTTTTTTTTGAACATTTATTTGAAATAGAAATCTGTTGAAACATTTTAAATGTTGGTCAAAATGTAATGTCAGTTTATTCATAATCATGACAACAAATTAACATTAATTTAGGTAATCATTTAGGTAAATTTAAAGATCTTTTTAGTTTTATAAATGCTGTATATTTATGGACATTTATGCTGCTTTCATGTGCTATCGGAATTACCGTAAATACGAGGTTCCAAGTAAAAAAATGGGTAGCACTTTATTTTACAGTTTTGTTCCGCATGTTCATACTTATTATTGCAAAAACGGGGTAATAACTAGGTACAAACCTACCCCTAAACCTAACCTTAACCCATTTAGTTACCTTACTACATGTAGTTACCAGTACTTTCTTGTAAGTACACATACTGTAAAATAAAGTTTAAACAAAAATTGGACATGAACACACTGTTAAGTCGTATTTACCACTGGGAAGCTCTAGGATAATTTTGATACCCATGTTCCCGAGCTGGGTGGGAGGGTTGAGGGGAGAACGATTGCTGCTGTGACTGGTATTATTTATTCGTTTTTTCCACAACAGCTACATCGCCTTGTCTTGTCATTAAAGTGCATATTTACTTATATAAATATTAATTTGAAGCGTATTATACGTTTTATACACAGCGAAAATAGCCTGTATTTGACCAAAATTCCAGAATCGTCAGCAAGCTGACTAACTAGATAGCGCGGTGAATTTTTATGTGGTTGTCAATGAAAGGGACGCTAAATATCATTTTGGCTTTAATAACATTTTCCCAATAAACAGGCAAGAATAAACCCGGTGTCCTCCATGATTCCCGTTCTTTCCGACAACAAATCACTTGAAAGCAGCAAGCTCGTAATCACAACTTCAGAAGTGGGAAGTAGGAAATTTCCATGAAGGCTGCATTACTTAAAGGGGTGGTTTACTGCTTTTTTTCTTTGCATGATTGTGTTTATGGGGTGCAATATAACATGTCTTCGGGGTTTTTTTTTTTTTTTTTGTCTTATTTTTCATAAATTTCACCTTTATTGTAAGCTGCTTTCTCCTCTGTCACTTGAACGACCGGTTGACTTCCTGATTCTATGAAACCACTCCCTCAGAAACAGGCAATGGGCTCAGATTGGTTAGTTGGGCCGGTGTGTTGTAATTGGCTAAACTGCGTAGTGCATGTTGTCCGGAAACTTCACGCCCATTACCTTTACGGGCGAAAGTTGCATGTGCTCCGGTCAAATGTAAATAATGGTGTCAATACTGCCGTATCAGTTTGATCAGAATCAGACCCAGAAAGCGGCAATGAAGAGAATCAAGCAACCTCCCCAAACACGGCTCTTACAAAACGTTTCTGAATGGTACATTTTTTATTATTATTATTCTATTCTATTCTATTCTAATCTACTATTATTATTTCGATACGCTGTTACTTGAAAATGCTACTGCTGCTTGTTAGCTTTTGAGATACGGTTTTCTCCTGATTAAACATTTAATATAACTGAATAAATGACTGAGTAATACCGTTTTTTAAAGTTATTGTTTTAACTTTAGCAGCTGAAGTTGGCTGTTGCGATTACATATATTTTTTTGAACTTTATACACGTTTGTCTTATACACACAAAATAGCATCGAACTAACTGGCTATAAACAAACAGCGTTGGCATTGGTTTACGTTCTTGATCAAATCGAAAAATTACGTCATAAAATATACATGGAAAATACATTTACAAAATTAGTACATAATTACAAATTCAGGTCCAAAATGTTTGTACGCGTTTGTACGTGTAAGTGGCTACTAAAGCCAGCGCTGGCATTTGTTTACGTCCTTGATACAACTAAAACATTAACTTACGTCTGAAATTATACATGCAAACATTATTAAGTCTTACTTACAGGTTGTGGCCCAACAACTGCTGCCTCTGGTTTTAAAGTTGGAACTGCTTCATGTTTTAGTAACAGTTTCTTGTTGAATCCGGCATTGAATTCGTGGAGATTCTGGAAGCTGTCTTCCGTAAAATGCGCAGCACAGAGAGCTATTACGATTGAAATTTTCAGGAACATAATCAAACATAAATTTTAGCCATTGTTGACGAACTACAGCGTCCGTATGAAGCCCGAACACAGAAGACCTGGCAGCTGGGTGAAAATAACACACTTTCGACGGCATGGCTACAGCTCTCCACTATAACTCTTCCTCTTCGACAAAGCCGCAGAAATATGGCCATGCCCCCTTTTTTGCATGGGTTAGTTACGTATAAAACCCGGGAAGTATCTCGTTGTAGTCCCATTCCAGTCGTTTTTGTAGGCATTAAACTTCCTGATTTTTAAAAGACGATATCTCTGCTTACGTTGAACTTTCAGCGCAGCAACTTTGCAGATACTGTTCATGCACCAACAGCAACATTACACACCATTTAAAATGAAAAAAGTGAAATCACAATCAACCACCCCTTTAATGTTTATTGTCAGAAAATTAAGAAATTACACACATTTTCAAACTGTATTTTATCATGTCGAATTGTTTTGTATCCTATATTATGGAAAGAGAAAAGTGTGAGGTGGGACAACTTGTAAACAAAGTCGTGTTGTGAAATCAGTTTCTTTGTTTTAATTTATGCATCAATATGGTTTCACACACTCTTTTGACTGTTATTTAGACTTCATAAAGGTAGGCTACTATTCATAATGCCATTAAGGGCTCAGTAGGTACAATACATTTAAAAGAAGAATATGGCATCCATTCGAGACTCAAAAACAGCCAATCACTGAAATGGAGTGGGGATTTTAATTTATGTTAATTACTGTATGCCATCTGTGCTTGCGATTTCTAAGCACCAATTGACCCGTAAGTGGCTGTAAAAGAGCCCTATGAGGTACACATGTGTACCTGACACCATGAAGGACTCAATCACTCCATCTGAGCTTGAAGGAAACAGGAAGCCTAAACAAAGGTTAACCAATAGCTAATGAATGTGACACTACGTTGTACAATATTAAGTGATTAGAGGATCTATTCATGATGGTTCTACATAAAAAAGCGAGAGCATGGCACACAAACCTTGAACGTTATTTCCAAATTACTGAATCATCTAGTATTGTAATTAAACCAGGACAGTGCAGCCATTTCATTTACATATTAACAAGGGCACAGCTGTCCCTCATTCTTTTTCTGGCATATATAGAATTCTCTGGTATAGGTTACTGTATTTGGACCAAATGAGTAACAAGTTTCTCTCACGCTGGTCCATAATTTCTGCTGCCCTAGAGAGAGACAGTTGTTTCATTCATACAGCACAGATCAAATCAACTCAAATAAGACCTAATCAGATCCACATACACCGGCAAAATATATGTTATTTTGAAAGAGATAACTTTTTAAAATGCGCACACACACACACAGG
Organism: Leuciscus leuciscus; assembly: GCF_965113295.1. NCBI lineage: Eukaryota > Metazoa > Chordata > Actinopteri > Cypriniformes > Leuciscidae > Leuciscus > Leuciscus leuciscus. The sequence goes on along the minus strand of NC_138738.1, from coordinate 33,562,169 downwards.
AAATTTGTGAAATTGGTAAGAAAAAAAGTGAGAAGAATTTTTCAGAAGTTTGCTATGGAGAAGTGCCATAGGTCAGACTATTTGCAATGATTGCAACAAAAATGTAATGTTCTGTATAATTCACAGCCATCAGTATGTATTCTGTGATATAGAGAACAGAAGAGAGATGTATTGACGGAACTCGCAGTCCCACAGTCTAGACGGTCTGAATAGAGTCGGCAGTTTCGCTTTCTTCACTGTGTCCTAACCAGACGTGATAAGATTCCAGTGACAAGCAATTTGTCTGTCCACGCCTAAGGTGAAATTGCTGCTCGACATGACAGGATCACGACCAGTCAGAACATATTTGTTGTTTAGACGTATAGTACAAGCAAAAAAATAAATAAAAATCTGTCATAATTTACTGGCCTCCTGTTGTGAATTAATTAGAGTAATAAGGACACCTAATATAAAGTGGGATCAAAAATATAATAAATCTAGTAATAAATGAATTTGTCTGTGATTTAAAACACATAATTTAAAATCTATTATTATTATTATTATTTGTATTTCTTTGTGAGTGTTGGAAGTGGTTCAATGGTTTATTCTCCCCATTTGAATTTCCATTGGCCTTTTTATTCTTGCAATGACATCCACCATTTCTTTTACCTTTAAGCTAAATAAAAATGGATGAAATGAGGTATAAAATTCAACTGCATGGGAAAAGGTCATAAATGAACCACTTTTAGCAAGATGTTGTGAATCCTGTAGAAGTGAATATAGTGTTTTGAAATCATGATGACATTTTTTTTTTATTATTGCATCTGGTTCGATGATACCTTTAAAATCCACTAAACCTGTCCATTGCACACAAGGTTCAATTTATTAAAATATTCAATGGTTCTTTAAAATTTTTCACTGAAATGTTCTTTGCGCAGTGGCGTAACTTTGTTTTAAAAAGTGGGTGGGACAGGTGGGGTGGGGTGGGGTGGGGTGGGGGGGGTTGCTAATAAAATGCTAAATCAGATATATGAACAATAACATTACGATGACCTTCAATCGATTTAAATAGTAGGCTACATGGGGTTTAATTTGTCGTTTAATGAGATGTAACCTGATATATGTATCCGCTGCTTGACTAACGTGTATCTTAATGGTCCAGTGGTAGAACTTTCGCCAACCGTGTCAGAGGTTCTGGGTTCTAATCTGCTCTCGCATATTTTTATTTTTTATTTTTTTTATATAAATTTTTTTTTTCTCATCAAAACCGTTTATGTTCATCAGTGGTTGTATATCAAGCAGGGGCACGTTTGTGTGCATTATGTTTTGTGATTTCACCAGAACGAATAGAGAGTATCCGCAACGGACTGAAGCGCGCGTCCGAGTGAAGACTGTGCGGTCCACCGAAAACACTGTATCCGCGCCACTGATCGCAGCGCCAACGAGCACTTTGATCACTTGATTTAAAAAACACATTTGAGCGCTAGATCGTCTTTTATTTAAAAAACGAACGAAATGAATGCTCTGCCAGTTAACTGGAGATGTTTTATTTATTTGTAGAATTGGTACATTCGTGCCGCGAGATGTTTTAAAAAGTGATGGGGACAATATCGACCCTGGCAAAAAGTGGTGGGGACATGTCCCACCCGTCCCACCCGCAAATTACGCCTATGTCTTTGCGTAACCCAAAATGGTTCTTCTATAGCTTGCATCGTTGTGCAAATCCCCTTTTGAACCTTTATTTTTAAGAGTGCACAGTTAACAGTAGTGATCTTGCCACATAGTGAGTGCACACACTCTAACACATTGTGTTAGAAAATCATGTGCTATGATATCCCTACATCTGATTTTCCCCGTCTCTGACTCACAATTTTGCATAAGCAGAAAAACACTGTTGGATCATAAAGATGCAGATATGAAAAGCCTGCAGGCATGAAGAGTCCATGACAGCTGTTTGTGTGTCGTTATGTGTAAATGAATCAAGTGAATTGCTTTCATTTACTTTGGTATCTTTATATTCTGTTGTTTCATAGCAGAGGTGATTGGATTAAAGTTGTGTGTGAATTCTCTCTTATCTCTCAAGTCTTGCATTACTAAAACTCACTTGTCAGGCCCTTTACATGTTGAGTGACTTCACAATATTTCAAAATAAGCACTTTGTTGCTTTCATGTACTCAGACTTGTGGCAGATTTGTTCAGGCCCATTAGGGTTGCTGTTAAATTGCAGTGTTGTCAGAGCTTCCAGACTAAGCAGAGCTTATTGTTAAAGTTGGCCTCACCAACCCAGCCTCCAGCTACTCTAACCCACATAAACTGCAGACATGCTTTATACTGTAAGCTAAAACTTATAAGCAGATGGGTGTTTCACTGCCTGTGAAGGTTGTGCTTTGAAAGGCCTTTGAATCACAGTTTTCTTTTTGGTTTGGAGAATAAATGTTCATGATGCTCACCTTGTCTATGGTACTTCGGCTCTGTGCAAGCTAATCTGTAAATCATTTAGTATAGAGATTTCAATCAGTATTAAAACATAGGATAATAAATTGGTTAAAATGCACAATCACAATTATTTTGCTCAAGAATAATAATTTTGATTATTATTATAAACACTGTGACGGGTGCGTAGCTCACTTCACAGTTTAACTCTACCATGATTGAAATTGTCTATTTTGAAGTTTAATTTAATAGGGTTTATTTTATTTTTAAATTCCCTTAGTATAAGAAATAAACACAGGACAAGTTATCAAGTTAACAGTTTATTAAAGTTTGAATGTATAGAAGGGTGCACACTACTTATATTCCCTTTTGTTGTTAAACTCTACCTGAGTCCTAGATTCTTCTGGTCCATGGAGTGAACGGCCGCATTCCATGTGTCAGGAAACAAAGGGAGAGGCGGGGCATTAGCCTCCAAACTTGTACTGTTCCGGAGGAAATTGGACTGTACCATCGTAATCCAAATCGGAGGGAATCTTTTATTTAGTTTCATTCAGTTTCATTTTGTTCTGTTTGTTTGGAGTAGTTTTTGTATTGTGCTTCAATTATTTGATTGCATTATGTTAGGTACGATACAGTGTATATTTTGTTGTGATTATTATTCTTAATTGGGGAACGTTTTCTTTTGATATTTACCTCTTATTTTTGTTTGGTAGAGGCTAAAGAGTATATCTAGCAGTGGTGAATCTCAGAGGGGTGTTCTGTCCAGCCATAGTAACATCATGATCTGCTGATCTTTAGTGTGTTTGTTTGTTTGTTTGTTTGTTTGTTTGTTTGTTTGTTTGTTTGTTTGTTTGTTTGTTAACAGGGGAGATTTATTTATTTTTTAGGTTTGTTTTATTTTTTTGTTAGATTCAGTTAATTTCCATCTTAAGTCTTTGATTTTTATATGGACTTTATGTTTGGAAATTACGTTAATTATATCTGCCCCTGTATATGATTTATTTTTGGAAGAAATAAATCGAATATATTTACTACCTGTCCTGCCTGTTCTTGGCCACACCCTTACAAATGGTGGCAGCGGTGGGATGTGCCAGTAAAGGACAGTGCTGAGTAGTGGTGATATGGCTCCAAAGAAACTGGCACAGTTCAAGCAACGAGATGAAGCAGTGTCGGTGGAGGAGTTGGCTGATGAGCCAGCTGCAGTTGGAGGAGTTCTTCAGAGGGCTGATGATCCTGGGCAGTTGACTGTGCAGGACCTGGCGGAGATGTTTCGTAAGAATATGGAATTTCAGCAACGACAAGAGGCCCAAATGGAGCGGGAGGCAGCTCGGCAGGAGCAACGCTGGAAAATGATGCAGCATCAATTTAACCTTCTCAGAGAGGAAGTGGATAATCGCACTACCCCTGACCCTGGAGGCTTGTTAGTTCCTGATCCTCCTTCCGAGATGCCGGAGAATGGGTCCAATGCCTCAGTGGCCTTTGCTCCAGATCCTGTTCGAGGTATGATTGAGCCCAAGTTGCAGAAATTGGAAGATTCAGATGACATTGAACATTTTCTCACCACTTTTGAACGCATGGCTCTGGCCTGTAAGTGGGGAAAGAGTGAGTGGGCCCTTCGGTTAGTTCCCTTATTGACTGGTAAGGCTAGGAGTGCCTATGTGCACATGGGGATTGAGGAGACGTTGGAGTATGACAAAGTAAAGTCTGCCATATTAAGCAAGTATGCCATTAATCCTGAAACGTACCGTCAAAGATTCCGCTCATTAGGGATCGAGCCTGATGAAACGCCAAAGGAACTTTATGTACGACTTCGAGAACTTTATGAAAAATGGGTGCAACCAAAGGGAAAGACTGTAGAAGCTGTGGGGGAAGTGATTATTTTAGAGCAGTATTTGAGAATGCTTTCACCAGACTTGCAGGTATGGGTAAGGGAACACAACCCTGGTACAGCTGTTCAGGCTGCTTCCTTGGCTGATGTTTTTGTAGCTGCTCGCTCTCGTTCCCAAGTTTGGTATTCTGCTCAAAGGGGGAATAGGGAAAATAGGAGTTCGTCAACATTTGGTCGAGGTGAAGGTAAATTTAATTCCTCTAGTAAGAAGCTTAAGGTTATAGATAGTCAGTTCTCTAGGCCTCTACCTCAGTCTAGTCAGGTGCCCATTTGTTACTATTGTGGACAGGAAGGGCATAAAAAGCCAATGTGTCCTAAGCTATCTGTTAAGATTTCCCAAATATGTTCTGTACCAACAGAAAAATTGACTCCACCTCAAAGCCTGACTGTTCCTGTAGAAGTGAATGGGAAAAGGGTGAATGCATTAATAGACACTGGTAGTATGCAGACGCTAGTGGAAAGTCAGTTGGTGCCAAAATATTACGAAGAGAATGAAGGTAGTGTTGTCATTAGATGCGTTCATGGTGAGGAGCAGATTTACCCTATAGTAAAAGTGCAGGTAGTGGTACAAGAGCAACCCTATTTGTTGAAAGTAGGGGTGGTAGAAACATTGCCGTATCCTGTGATTTTAGGGCAAGATTTTCCTCTGCTGTTGAACCTTTTGCATTTTGACTCTGTTTGTAGTATGGTGATGACCCGAGCTCAGGTTAGGCAGTCTATGGATGAGTCTGAACCCTTTAAGAGTCTTCCATTCTTTGATGCTGAGCTGGAAGCTGGTCCAGTTAAAGTAAGGAAATCTAGAAGGCAGAGAAGGCAAGAGAAGTACAGATATGTGGAAACTGATGCTCAGGTACAGGGTGGAAAGCTGGATGAATTGATTGGGTTTCAGATTCCCAGTAATATGGCTGAGTTGCAACAAACTGATCCTGTTTTGTCTTCACTGTATCAACAAGCTATTTTGACAGGTAAGGAAGAAGGTGTGAAGTCTGTAGAGAGTAGAGTAGTAGAGAGGTTTGTTCTTCAAGAGAACGTGCTGTATCGACAACAGGGAGATGGTTTACAGATGGTGGTACCTAAGGCAGTTCAAAATATAGTCCTGGCTTTGGGTCACTCAATTCCCTGGGCAGGTCATCTGGGTAGGCAGAAAACGCTGGCTCGAATAAAGAAACATTTTTATTGGCCTGGCCTTAGAGTGGATGTTGTAAAATTCTGTAAAACCTGTCCTGAGTGTCAGTTGACCTCTAATAGACTCCCCTCTAAAGCTCCTCTTCATCCTCTTCCAGTTATAGGAGTCCCATTTGAACGACTTGCTATGGACATAGTTGGTCCAGTTGAAAAAAGTAGAGCCGGGCATAGGTTTATGTTAGTGGTGAGTGATTATGCAACCAGGTATCCAGAGGTGTTTCCTTTGAGGACTATTGGAGCTAAGCAAGTAGCTACCTGTTTGATTCAGTTGTTTTCTCGGGTAGGATTTCCTAGAGAGATACTGACTGATTGTGGGACCAATTTCACCTCAAACCTCTTAAAGCAAGTCTACCAGTTATTGAGCATAAAGGGCTTGAAATCTACGCCGTTCCATCCTCAAACGGATGGATTAGTAGAGAGGTTTAATCAAACCCTCAAAAGTATGCTCCGTAAATTCATCAATGAGACCGGTGCAGATTGGAATCAATGGTTGCCTTATTTGCTCTTTGCATATCGTGAAGTACCCCAGGCCTCAACCGGTTTTTCACCCTTCGAATTGTTATATGGCCACGATGTGAGAGGACCACTGTCTCTGTTAAAGGAGACCTGGGCCGGTGAGAAGGGAGAGGGGGAAGGAATAGATGTTGCATCCTTTGTCGTGGCAATGCATGAAAAATTGCAAGGAATGACAAATTTAGCTCAAGAGCATATGGTAGAGGCTAAAGAGTATATCTAGCAGTGGTGAATCTCAGAGGGGTGTTCTGTCCAGCCATAGTAACATCATGATCTGCTGATCTTTAGTGTGTTTGTTTGTTTGTTTGTTTGTTATTTTGTTAACAGGGGAGATTTATTTATTTTTTAGGTTTGTTTTATTTTTTTGTTAGATTCAGTTAATTTCCATCTTAAGTCTTTGATTTTTATATGGACTTTATGTTTGGAAATTACGTTAATTATATCTGCCCCTGTATATGATTTATTTTTGGAAGAAATAAATCGAATATATTTACTACCTGTCCTGCCTGTTCTTGGCCACACCCTTACAAACACAAATCAAGAGATGTCAAAATATGCAGGGTTTATTTTTTTATTTACATCATGAGAAGTGGTAAAACCTTATCTCCAAAGCTAAAACTATTTGTGTTTTAAATGTAAATTATTTTAAATTATGTTAATGTTTTCTTTTTTTTCATTAGTTAACATTAGTTAATGCATTGATTAACATGAACTAACTATGAGCAATATATCTTTACTACATTTATAAGCCTGTTAATGTTAGTTAATAAAAAATGTTAGTTCACAGTGCATTAACCAATGTTAACAGATACAACATTTTACTTTAACGTATATGTTGGACCTAACATTAACTAAGATTAATTAATGCTGTAGAGGTATTGTTGTAAGTTCACATTAATGTAGTTAACTAATGTTAACAAATATTGTACAATGTTCCTGTTTGTTTGTACCCTTATTTTGAAGTGTATTCATGGAAAGTGCTCATAAAATAACATCATAAAGCATGACACATTACCTGCTATACTCAATGGTGTTGATTTCCTACGGTTTATCACCGTTCACAGATCTACTCTGTGACAGAAGATATTTCTCTATATCCGTGTTTACGGCAGAGACTGCTGGGAGTTTGATCTCGGTGAAATCTCCTGCTTTACGGTCTGTACATTGCCACACTTTAAAGCCGTCCCTAAGGCCCCATTCTGATCTTGCTCTTCCCCAGTTTTATCTCTTCCTCATCTTTCTTTCTATGGCTGACTACATCTCCCATGGGCTGACTGGAGTCACTGAAATACACATACACCTGTGTTGCTCAAGAACATTTTAATGCACAGATGTTTCATATTGTTATGCTTTCCTTAAGCCAAATGATACATCCCATTTACTGGGTTAGTTGTTACTTTTTGTACGTGATCATCGTGTTCATCTTCAAGTGGATGAAGTAATTCATAATTCCAAGTGTCTTCTTTCAGCACCATGGACAGTGACAAATCTCTATGGAGCTGAATATAGACAATTGAGCATTGTTCAGATTATTTTGGGCATATTTTAGTATGCTGGGCTGGGGATGGGGGGATGGGAGCTGTTGGGTTGGGCTGCCTCTGCAGGTTGGATGCTGTCTTGTCCCTTATCAATGAACAAATCATTATTAATATCATTATTGGTATTACCATCATTATCAGAAAGTTTGTTATCAACATCTTTATTATCACTACTGATATTTGTTATTATAATGATTAATATCTTTATTTTAAAAGGAAAGGAAAGGAGGGAAAGGGAGAACATGAAGAGGACATGAAAAAATAGGAAAATCTGTCTTATCAATTGATCAAGAAAAAGTATTTGATCGTGTTGGTCATGATTACCTTTGAAATGTTTTGAAAGCATTTGGGTTTGGAGAAACATTCATTTCTTGGATTAAAGGGATAGTTCACTTTGAAATTAATTTTTGGTATGTTTTAGCTTACCTCAAGGGCATCCAAGATGTAGGTGTCTTTTTTTCCGCAGTAGTTTCAATTTTGATATTTTTAGGTCAAACCGTTCTTGTCTGTCAGTCATATAATGCAGGTCTATGGTCATTATCTCAAAACACAAGCACAGAGTCCAAATTAAAACAATTCCCCGTCGTCCAAATTAAACAATTCCCCATCGTAAGTACACATTGATGGCCTAAGACACGAAACGAGCGGTTTGTGTGAGAAAACGAACAGTATTTATATCGTTGTCCGTAGTGCATTATGGGAGAGCCGTAGGCGTACACACTAGATGTCGCCTTGTCTACGGCAGTTCATTGGAACGAATGTCTTTAAGGCGACATCTAGTGTATATATCTATGCACCAGTCTGCGTACACGTCAGATCAGATCACTTCGACATGGCTGTGTATAAGAGGTAAAAACTATATAAATACTGTTCGTTTTCTCACACAAACCGCTCGTTCCGTGTCTTAGGCCATCAATGTGTACTTACGATGGGGAATTGTTTAATTTGGACGACGGGGAATTGTTTTAATTTGGACTCTGTGCTTGTGTTTTGAGACCGTGACCATAGACCTGCATTATATGACTAACAGACAAGAACGGTTTGACCTAAAAATATCAAAATTTTAACTACTGCGCAAAATAAGACACCTACATCTTGGATGCCCTTGAGGTAAGCTAAAACATACCAAAAATTAATTTCAAAGTGAACTATCCCTTTAAGTTACTGTAGGGGCCTCAGTAATTGTTGTCCAAAACCTGTTAGGAGGGGAATTAGGCAGGGTTGTCCAATTTCTGGACAACTCTACAGCTTAGTTATTGAGCCTTTGCTAATTAAGATGAAAAATAATGTGAAAGGTTTTCATATACCAGGAGATTTTAATGGGTCAAGTGTCTCTGTTTCAGTTTATGCTGATGATGTAACTGTGTGGACAAGAGGATATTCAGATACTGTCTAGAAGTTTAGGTTTATATGAGAGAGCCTCTTCATCAAAAGTAAATTGGGCAAAGAGTGAGGGTTTTGTTGTGGGTTCCTGGAAAAATGGTGGGCCACCTAAGCTTCCAGGGGGGTTACAATGGAATACAGAGGGAAATAAAATTCTTGGAGTATTTCTGGGTAAAGAAAATTCTAGACAAAAAAAACTGGGAGGGTATGCTGGAGAAGGTGTCAGCCAAGTTGTCTAAATGGAAAAGGCTATTACCTGAACTATCCTACAGGGGTAGAGTCTTGGTTACAAATAACCTGGCCACCTCCATGCTATGGCACAGACAAAATGTGCTGGATCCTACAAATGAACTGATAAAAGTTATACAGAAGAAGTTTGTAGAATTTTTTTGGTCGGGGCAACACTGGGTTCCTGTATCTGCGTTAAATCTGCCTTTACAAGAAGGAGGACAAGCTCTGATAGACATAAGAAGCAGGATTATGACTTTTAGACTGCAAACAGCACAAATAATATTATATGAAGAGGATCTGGGATGGATTCGTGTTGCCTGTGCTATTTTTAGGACAGCATCTGGTCTTGGTTATGAGAAACAATTGTTTTTACTGAGACTTAAAGAACTGGACTTAAGTAATTTAACCCTGTTTTATCAGTCAATGCTGAAAGCTTGGCTTGATAACTTCAATGTCAACAGAGATCTTTCAAAACCAAAGGAGTGCATTATGGGAGAGCCATTGTTTTACAATCCACTGATACAAACCAGAACTCTGTCATCAGGAAGCTTGATGAACTGCCTGGCGGGAGCTGGATTCAAGAGGATAGGAGATCTGAGAGACCTTAAAGGATGGGAAACGGCTGCAGCACTACATGCAGTGTGAAACGGGTACTCGATCTCTCCGTCTTCTACAGCAGGTGTTAGAGGAGGTGCAGAGAGCATTGCCTGGAACCTGCAGGGAGGCACTGGAAACTCAACCAGCTCAAGATTGGAGGAGAAATGATCAGTTCCCAACTATCAGTGAATCTGCAGCAGCAAAGGAAAATTATGAAGATACTGACACATTACTAACTTTTAAGTCCCCGGAGATGGGACAGTTTCATGAAACAGGTAAAAAAGCAATCTACCTTACTTGTGTTAAAGTTGCCCATCAGACTGTGTTAAAACGAGTACGAGCAGGGAGGTGGACAGAAGTGTTTGGATCAGACTTTAAAGGATCCTGGAGGTCTCTGTACAAACCTCCCATTGAAAAATGTACAGCACCTATAGTGGAGACTTATTCATGGTGTTATAGCTACAAACAGACACGTGGCACACCTGAATCCAGCAGTGGGTAAGGAATGTCCTTTTTGTGGAATTGAAGGGACAGTTGACCACTTATTTATTTATTGTGTGAGGTTAGGCAGTCTTTTTTTATTTATTTTTTTAGTTTGTTAGAAGGTTTTGGTGAAGATTTTTCCAATCAGTATTTTATAAGTGGTCACAAATATACATTTCATGAGAGAAGAAAAATATGCATATTGAATTTTTTGTTGGGTATGGCCAAAATGGCAATTTGGAAAACTCTGAAAAAAAAAAGTTATTGGGTATAGGCATGGTGACTGAATTAAAATTGAATACACATATTTTAAATTGATTAATGATATTCAAAGGTTCTCTGAAATATGGTCTGTGGAAGGAGTTTTGAGTGAGGTTTTGGATGGCATGTTGATTTTAAAATTGTAAAGATGTTTGAAGTATAAATGTCATATGTGTATATATTTTTTATTGTATTATTATTAGTGAATTTTTGGATTATATGATCAGATAAGAAATCTGGTATCTGGTAATATATTATAGCCTAGTTATATAGTTATACACACTCTCTTACAGTACATTACTCACATATCCTGTGATAGCACAAATAAATGCACGGCCATTTGCATTTGCACTTTGCAACAAAAATATAAATGAACACACTGTTGCATTTTTAACAAACTTTTAAACATTTTGCAATGTGACAATTATAAGCTGTTTGATCAGTCTACCGGTTACACTTACGTTATAGATGGATCACGTTTGTGTCGGAGACTCCTTGTCTATGGAAGATGCAAAAATGCAAACATTACATAGGAACAATGATCCAGTGTTTGTTCAGGAGCAATTACATGAAATCCGTTTTATGTGTTCCATTCCACATCCGTTTTAAGGTATTCCACTCAGACTATACACAATCACAGTTACATGCATATTAAGTGATTTTCTAGATTTGAAGCAAGATTTTTTTTCCACCCCAATGAAATCACTGGGTCTTGCCTTGCCACCCCTGAAAAAGGTTCTGGCTACACCCCTGTCTCCAACCCTAATTAAACATCCCTGAAGCAGCTAATCAAGGCCTTCAGGGATACTTCAAAATTACAGTCATTGAGTGAAGACTCAGCAATTTTGGATGGTATAGGCATGAATACATAAAATGTTCTTCAATTGAGTTCAGCACTGGTGAGATCAGATGTCATGACAGACATGAGCAGACTACATTTCTGTTGTATCTTTCCACAGTGACTGCTCTCAGTTTTTGCAATGTACTGACATTGTATTGGCACTTACATCATTACCATAGCAAACTGGGTAGAAGGATCACATTTCCTCACTAGCAGACAGTCAGTTCTAAAGACATGAAAACCAAATCCAAATCGGACTGCAGTGTGAACATTAGAAACTCTTACAATGTCTCTCCTCATTAGCAGTATTATCAGCACTGAGGAAAATCTAAATCTGCAGGCATATTAATGCACTGAAATGATAATGATCAAGGGTTATCTTCCCATCTCTCTCAGTCTTGTTTCTTTTCATGAATGAACTTGGTTTTAATTGCCAGTTGTATCCATATCCTCGCCTTTTCACCCATGTCTGTTGACATAATGAAGGGGGAAAGATGCAAAAGAAGAGTTTTCAGAAGAAAACTTGATTTCAGCTTAAATCATCTTTTGGAATTAAAGTTCAACGCAGCTTAAGTCATTAAAGGAGTTTTGATGAGAACGGCACGCTTGTGTTTGGATGTTTTTTCAAACAAGCTTAGAATTGGGGCAATATAGTGTCTGGCAAGACAAAAGAAGTTAAAAGTGAGGGCTGGTTTAAGAGCTCGGAAGTAATTTTCTTTCACGTCAACTGGAATGTTGTGAAAATGATAACCATTGAACTTGTCAGACTTTTGAAAGCGGTGCTGCTGATAGTGTGCTTATCTATGTCACGTTTGGAGAAAAGGAGAGAATTCCAAAGAAAATGATGGTAAGATTAAAAGGAATGCTGGGAGAGATAGAAAAGGCACACAAAAAAATGAAATAAAAAAATAAAAAAATTATTTACAAGTACTCAACGTTGATAACCCCTAGTCAAATATAATGGAGTAAAAGTATACTGATGAAAGCCCAGGTCTTTGATCCTCTCAGAAGAGAGAGGCAAAGAAATAAAGCGGTTTCATGCAGTTGCATCAAAAACTGTGAAAACGCACCTAAAATCGTTTTTATTTATTTATTTATTTATTTATTTAACATATTTTCAGCTGTAACTTCTAAATATCTTTTTCATTTTTGTGCGAAGAAAGAGCTCCTCACAATGTGGTGAGTTATGCAGAAGAAAAATAAACAAAGAAATAGTTATTATTATTCTAACATTGTTAATTAACATATTATTGCTACACTGCTAATACAGTAGAAATTAAGAAAAAGTACCAGTATGCGTGTGCAAATTCAAAAGTGATTAAATTCCAAAGCTTTTTCTTCCTGTACACTACTGTTCAAAAGTTTGGTGTCAGTAAGATGTTTTAATGTTCTTGAAAGAAGTATCTTATGCTCACCAGTGCTGCATTTATTTGCTCAAAAATACTGTAAAAATACTAATATTGTGAAATATTATTACAAATGTTTTCTATTTAAATATATTTCAAAATGTAATTTATTCCTGTGACAGCAAAGCTGAATTTTCAGCATCATTACTCCGGTCTTCAGTGTCACATGATCCTTCAGAAATCATTCTAATATGCTGATTTGCTGCTCAAGAAACATTTCTTATTATTATCTTTGTTGAAACCGTGAAACATTTTTTTCTTTTTTTCAGGATTCTTTAATAAATAGAAAATTCAAAAGAACCACCTTTTTTTAATTAAACTTTTAATTTATTTCAAATGTGGGGTAAGCTGTCACATTGGAACTTGCCTTTAAACAGCCTAGGATTTTAAGGCCAATTTGAACCATTAAATCAATTATGAGTCACGAAACAGTTGATGAAACGTCGATGAAAGTCAATTAACATAATGCACAACATTTGGTAAACTTGGATTTTTTTTTCCCACAGAGCATGGCAAGGATGATTATGTAGGCAGTTCCCTTGTGTGCTAACAAATGTATATTAAGAGATCTGACTTTCAAATGACCTTAAAAGCTGCAAAGACTGTATCCCATCTCAAAGGAGAGCCAAGGTCAAAGGCCTGTGTGAGAGCGAAGAGAGAGATTTTCAATCCTTACAGGATTCTCCCACACTCCTGTGGAAATACATAAATAACCAGCATTAAAAGCATATTATTGATATGCATGACCTTTTAGGTCTTGAATACATTAACACAATCATGTGTCATTATCTGAACACTGAAGCCAGAGAAGCTAAAGATTTTTCCATGCTACAGCCCGTCTTCTTTCTCCCTCTCATCTCAGAAAAAACAAGATGTTTCACCCCCTCAATCTGTTGTGTGGAAAGAGGTGCGTGTGTTTATGTGTGCGTGCGCATAAAGGAAGAGAAGAAAGAAGATATGAGAGGACTTCTCATTGCACTGTTTAAATGCCATTTCACTGCAGGGTAAAAAGGAGAATGAAACCGCGAAGAGTTATCTGAAAGAAAGATTTGTTTTTATCTGCGATAAATCATGCTGTCGCTTTGAGCCGTTTTGCTGTTAAATGACAGGTCTTTCAGCTTCTGTAGCTCTGTACGGCTGCTAAACGCAAATCTTCATAGCAGCATGAAGACTTTCCACAATGATAAAACAGTCACAACATGCCAAAGAAAACGTACTCACCTGGTTGAGCTTTGAAAAGTAACTAGTGAGAATTTTGTCACATTGCAAACTTTTGAAAACAGATTAAAGCTGGGAAAAAAAGAGAAGGAGAGGAAGAGTTTGGATAGACAGATGCACGGATACTTTTTCTGTCTCCATCTGTGACCGAATCAAATCTGTAAATTATCTTTCTACTTTCGCTGCAGGAGGTGGGGCGGTAATATTCAATTCAAGAGATTCAGTTTTTTTTTATCTTTTATCAACTCTTTTCCCTCGATCTGATCTCTCTCTTATATGCAGACTCTAACGCTCGCACCAGAGAGACGCATCTGAGATACAGGAGCCTCCCGTTGAGCATGTGTGCTGAGGATAAAATAATCTCATCTCATATAAGAGTTTAGAATTACTTTAACAGAAAGAATCAGAAAGTTCTTTCCTCTGAAAATGACTAAGTCCACCCATCTTTAGAGGACCTGAGTGTGCTTTGATTAGATTTATGAATACACACAAGAATAGCAATTTTCAATCTATTAACATTTTGTGTTTCTTTGTTTATTTTCAAAGATATTTAGTTTTGCTGTGTTTGCTGAGCCTACAGTATAAAGCATAAAACTGCATGAAAATTTAATAGAAATCTACTATAAGTTGGGATTTGCAAAATTATATATATTTAAAATATGCTAGTCAGGGGTCATCTGAACGATTAGTTCATTAGTAGGTGGGTAAATGACTGATAATTGTCACACACACATACACACAAAACTCTTACAAATTTTGAGAAATAAAAAAATATGCCAAGTTCTTAGAAATGTACTTCATAGCAGTATGAATGTTTGTTTCATCTGCTATTTTAGACTAAGTCATGTGGTGTAACCATTAAGTAATAAAATATACTTTTAGAGCTTTAATACATTTGAGTGTACATATTATTAAAAAAAATTAAATAAAAAAAATTATTACAAGTATCATATCCTTTTATACGTTTTTGGCAAGCCACACTATATGACCAGAGGTGGGTAGAGTACCCAAAAACTGTACTCAAGTAAAAGTACAAGTACTTATAGAAATATTTACTCAAAGTAAAAGTAATAATCTTAATAGTTACTTGAGTAAGAGTAAAAAAGTATCCAATGAAAAAACTACTCAAGTAGCGAGTAACTTACTTCGGATCATATAGGCCTCTATTTTATATATATATATATATATATATATATATATATATATATATATATATAGGCTACAGTATATATATATATGAAGACTTCAGATGCAAAAGCCTCTGAGTGCCATCTGAAACTTTCTTCTAAAAGAGCATTTTTATCAAGCTTGTATATTTAAGTTCAGTAATTTCACTTTAATGACAATTAATAGGTACTTTTCATTGCCATTTAAGTGAAATAACTGAACATAAACATACAAACTTGATAAAAATGCTCTTTTAGAAGAAAATTTCAGATGGTACTTAGAGGCTTTTGCATCTGAAGTCGTCATATATATATAAAATAATATTATTTGGATTTTTTTTATTTAAATGACTATTATTTTCATAAGTAGATTGGCTCTCTTTGCAACAAAAAACATTATTTCTGCCATCTGTAGCCCGAAAATCACTGCCTGTCCTTTGGTTTGTATAATAGTAACTTATACAACTACATTTGGATTATTAGACAATGTCGAAATAAAGTGAATCTGCAGAGTGTTGCATTCAAAGGCATGTAATTGACACAGAGAAGAAAGAGTTAAAACTCTTCACATGTGCTCGCGCTCATGACTGCTACTGAACATCTGAACACAAAAAAACAAACACAAGTACATCGACGGATCTTTTTCTGTCTGTTCTCCAAAATATAATCAAATGTTTATTGCTGCAAGCATGTTTAAACTGGTTAACTGTGTGTACGGCAGGCAAAGGCATTCGTTTTCAAGTCGAGTTCGTACGCCACTGCGCAACAAACACACAAACTACCGCAGGATGGCGGGTGTTCATAAACTGTGAACAATGGTAGCTTATTTAATGTAGAAATGAATGTATTATGTCCAAAAAACGGGTAATGTCATCCTTTCTAGTAGTGCTATCATGGCATAATAATCTGTTTGGTTGTAAAATGTATTACCTGAGTTAAATTAAATCGAATGTATCGTCCTGTGGAATCATTCATTCACAGACAGCTTACGAAGATGTTCAACTAATAAAGATCTTCATCGCTGGCAAATATATGATGCATTTGAAGATTTGCTCTCACTTGACTGTACTGTAGGTCCACGGCCACTTCATCCAACGCTCTTGATGTCCTTAAATCTTCCTGTTACGACTCCGAGTCGAGTGTGAATTGCAATCGCTTCAGACGATTCAGTGCGTGCAGGAACTGAATCATTCAAACTGATTCGCGAACCGATTTAGACAGATCTACCAACTTGTTTGATGAAGTCTTTGAACAGAATCGACTCAAAAGAGTGATTCATTTGTGAATTGAGCATCGCTCAAGCCCAGAAAAAAAAGATACATCGCGCTTGGAATAAACTACGCATTTAACAACACATTGCATTAAAATAAAGTAACGAGAAGGACGTCGCCCAACGTAACGAAGTAAAAGTACAGTTTTTTCATTAGAAATGTACTCGAGTAAAAGTAATAAGTACCCACATTCAAATCTACTCTTAAAAGTACAATTTTTCCAAAAAAATACTCAAGTAAATGTAACGAAGTAAATGTACTTCGTTACTACCCACCTCTGTATATGACATTTTACAACCTAAAAATATCAGACATTTTAAGAGACTTATTGTCACTGTCAAACAGTTGTGATGGTCTTCAGGGGTTTACAGGGCTGGACTGTCTGGGACAAAAAATCGGCCCGGGCATTTTGGCCCAGACTGGCCCACTATATGATCATAAACACAACCCATCTTTGCACGCCCTTAATTATATGCATACCAACTCCTATTCCTTAAAACCACTAATGCCATGTCATGAGTGAGTATAGGAACGAGTGAAAATTTGACATTTATTAATTAATACAGTTGAACTATACTCCACAGTGATGAATCCTAAAACAAGCTATAAGCTGCAATGGCATAGCAATACCATTGTTTCTCACAGGATTTTTGGTAAAACTGTGGTGGGTGGACCTTGGTTCTTCTAGGGGGGTCCGGGGGCATGCCCCCACGTGAGAAAATTTTGTGCATTTTAATGTTAAATTCATCAATCTGGTGCACTTTGAGAGTTCAAAATTAAAATCTCCAACCCATATTCAGTGTGCAAATTAAACGAAAAATTCAAACCTCTTTTAGTTACAGTGTCTATTTACATTACACCTACTACATAATAATAGTTATAATATTAATCCAATGACAGTAATAGCCATATTTTGTAAAACAAATGCACTAAAAAATAAAGGAAACTTTCATAATTAGTTTTGTACCAATTTCTATACTTGAAAGAGATAAGCACATGATCTTTTATTTTGACGCAAACTGCATCAAGCTTTTATTTTGGCGGAAAACATTGTTTACAAACGCCTCTCATTAAATTTCTAGTGAATTGCGGTAATCGTCTTTATATACTGTCTATGTAATCGTCAACTATGCAATGTGGAAATAATCTGTAACTGGGTTATGGGTTCCTACACTCGATCATGACATAGCATAAGTGTTTTGAAAGTAGTTCTGCTTACCGCAGGCTCTACACTTTCTCATCTCTCTCCTGATCCTCCTCACTATCATCATCATCACAGGAGCTGATGAAGGGCAGAAAACATATATTTTGACACATTTTACTGTGTCTGCTTTAAGGGCCTGGTTCAATTTTTTCACGCTATTTCTCTGCACAATCCTTGCGTTTCTTCTCCATCTCGCAGACTACTTTGACAGATACAACTGAAACTGCTGCACGCGCGTTCACTAGTTTAAAGTTGTGATTGGGCCAGCCCAGTGTCAATCAAGAAAATAACCAATAGAAACACGTAGGCCGCTGATCTACGTGTTTCATGGGCTGGTCTGTCAGAAAAAAATAAATAACACTGACTTTTTTTGACCACTGACTGCATTACACCGGCACAAACCCAGCGCCGCCAATTAAGCAAAACAAAACAAAACGAATGGGCCGCCGATGTACAAATTTTATGGGCCGTAAAAAAAAAAAAAAAAAAAAAAAATTATGTATGAGTATGAGATGTATCGGCCCAAAAAGCACGTCGGCCCACCGGGCAAATGCCCGGTATGCCCGATGGCCAGTCCAGCCCTGGGGGTTTATAAATATGGCAAGTGGCAACAACGAAGATTTGTAATGTATAGAAGATAATGATTAACAGATTAATATATATAAAAAAAAATTTCAAGAACTTCATGAATTTTAAAATAATTTTTAGTATAGAAATTACAAACATTCTCATCATAGAAGATGTATATTTAAGCCAATGTGAATTGAATGTATGAATTAATAGATGGGACAAAAACGACACTGACCCAAGTGTTATGGATCCCTTGATGACGGATATTCAGCAAATAAAAAGTCTAAATATCTTTAAATAACACTTTTTTGCACAAACTTTAATAATCCTTAGAAATAAATGGAGAGCTATGGATTATACCTGGAATAATACTCACAGCAGGCGATTGAAGCCCAACAATTGTCTTGAAATGTATTATAAAAGGCTGAATTTGTTACAAAAGCAGGCTTTGGCTACAGCAGCGATGCTAAAGGAGCTTCATTTTTATAATCTAACAGTAGTGACAGACTACAAGAAACCAAAACCTGCTCAAAGCTGCATATGTCACAATATTAAATCATCATCACTAGAAAATAACTTTTTAGTTGACCTCAATAGACCAATCCTGAACTAACTGTAAAACATAATAAATACAATCACAACATAAGACAGTTAGTCTGTCTCTTTCTATTAGTTTTAACTTCTTTACAGAAGCCTGGATTATCCACTATTCCTGATTTCATCTTAAGAGTGGCCCAAAGCCATATCTACTGAGCTATAGGAAACTCTTGTGAAATGTGAAACTCAATTAAACAAATGCATTAAAATGTCGCAAATGATATCAGGAATTGTAGCCCCATGGTCATGGTGGCCTCCGATTGGGCAGCGCACCAACGTCTGGGTAGGTGTGGCAGGCTCGTGTGTCACTTTCTCCTCTGCTGTGATCGGCAAAGGTTGTTCGCTGCTGGCCTCATTAAGATTTAATGCGCTATATGAAAGGAGATCACATCACCAGCCCAGGGATGAACACATCAGCATTGAAATCAGATATCAAAACTCTCCCTCAGTACAGAGAGAAAAAGAAAAAGTAGTGTAAAAGATCTTGGATGTTACATAAACTTTATTGATACCATTAAGAGATTTACTGCATTTTCTATTTTATTTATTTTATTATTGATTCATTTTAAATGATTGTACTCTGGGAGGAAGGAAGACAAAACCATATTCTATGCTTTACTGCAAATATCAAAATGACCAATTTCAAACCATAAATTAAACTAGTAATTTTCCAGTGCAAAATGCAGTCCCACAGTGCTAATGGGTGGTTGGTATGGCTTAATTGGTTAATGGTATAATGAACTTCACCTAAATTTAGCTTTAGTAAGCGAATAAATATTAGTATTAAAAAAATTTAATAAATGTAGCAATCAGAATAAATAAACAGAAAGAATAGTATTTTGTAAATTTCCTTCAGGGATAGTATGATGTGTAAGACAAAATTACAGTGTTATATTTTCATGTATACGCTCTGGGAGTTTGGGGGCATCAAATGTTTTTGCATTGGTTCCAATACAATCCTATTTACGCCACTGGATAGAGGTACCTTTAGCTTTCTTTGGCATTCAATCAACTGTATCTAACTTGCTCAGCAATACTCATTAAATTGTTGCTAAAAGGGAGAACTGATTGCAGAAGAAAACGGTAATACCCACTAGAGTTCCCCTTGAGGCAATGCTGAGAATTTAGTGTGTTAGTGTGAGTGTTCACTTACTTGCGTAAAGTATGTTGCAGGAAACTAATTGTATTTTGTGTAGTTTCACCCTAATTGAAATCCTCAGTGTTTTCGTGACACATACTGTAAATATTTCAATTTTAAAATTGTATAAAGTTAAATATGGTTTTAACATAGTTAGAAAACTCTTGTTTAAATTAGATTTTTTTTTTGCCCTTTGTCTGGCCAAGGGACACATGGAAAGAATGTCAAGATGGAAATGTGCATGTCAAATCCCCTTCAATTACAGCATTCCTCCAAACAAAGAGAGAGGATCTGATACCCGGGGAGGAGGTCCTAACTATCCTTGATTTTACTCTTCGCTCTCTGTTGGAAGAATCTGCTGCTCAATAGGGTGTGAAAAACCTCTCTGCCTCTTTCCTTACCACTATTAGTTCTAATTAGCTAAGAGTTGGAGCCATTATGTCCAGACTGATTCTCAGAGCGGCTGTGTGTTCTTTATTTAGGCTATTAAAACTCCCAACACCTCATCTCTCAAACCCAGAGAGCACCATTACTCTTTAAGGACGAGAGGAGGAGGAGAACAAAAGAGGATGAAGTGAGTATTCATTAAACTATTTATGGGTCATGTTATGTTGTACCTTTGGACTCTTTTAAATAAATAAATATATAGGCTTGTGTTCTAATTTATTGATTGTATTTAATAAAATGGTTTACAGCCTTTCGTCAAGTTCAGACATTTTGACTTTTATAACTCAAATATCTGCACAATGGTGAGAAAATAACAGGTTGGAAATAAAGAGCTGAAGTTTCTCAGTGAGGGATTGTGTTAGCTTGCATGACAAGTTCATTTAGATTTTTTTCAAATGAGACAGATTTTGTAATTTTATCGAACAGGATGGAATGTTTTAGAGTGAGATAAACCAACTAATATACCACAAAACACTGCAAAATACTGCCAGTACTCACTGATGTTTTTGCTCCAATAGGATGTCACTTCCTGGAGAATCATCTCATTAAGAAACTAGCTGTCGTAATCTGTTTTGGTTTCTGTTTTGTTTTCAAGGACTTTTAGTTTGTTATTCGTTATTTCCTGGGCCTCATTTCTAAAATGCTGTATAGAAACCATGCGACCTTTTGATCTTACGATAATTTCTCAAATGTGCGTACGTGTGATTCAGAGAACGAATGTACTTTACACCTCTCTTTAAGAAAGTGAAATTTATAAATCGCAAAAGATCTTGAATTTGTGCGCAGCTGAATGGTTTCTGATCTCTGCTTTGTAAAGGCCAAAGATCGTTTTTATAAATATTAATGTTGCCGTGGAATTAGTGTACACACACTCTTTGTGTACACATTTTATAAATGAGGCCCCTAGTGTTTGCCTTCTGTTTTCTTCCATTGCCATGGTTATTCATTGTTTCATTGATTTGATCTCACCTGTTCCTCATTTGTTCATTAGTTCTCTGTGTATATAATGCCCTCAGTTCTGTCTGTTCATTGTCTGTGCTATGCAAACTGTTTCTTTGCCTTCTCACTTGTTTGGATTACTCTTTGTGTTGGATCATACTCTTTTGTTTGATTTAATAAAGTAATGCTGCTTAAAGATCTGCTTCGCCTACCTTGTCTTCATTCTCAGCCAATCCATGACACTAGCTTTTTTAAAGGAACCTGGAATATTACATTTACTGCATGGTAGGAATGACCCTGTTGTTGTAAAGCAATGAACATAGGCCAATAAGACAACAAAACCCTTGCAGTATTTTTCTGATGTTGACAGGTTTGTTGGCTGGTGTGACTCTAATTCCTTGATTTTAAATGAACTGAAGACTGTTGAAATGATTTTTGATCCTAGATCTGTGGGAGACCATAGCCCTGTTTATATGGACAATTCATTATGCTGGTCTTCTCACATCAACACTCTTTGTTCTAGACTGCAGCCGAGGCTATATATCCTGCAAAGGTTAAAAGTGTTTGGGGTGAACCAGAGGATCTTGTTTCTGTTTTATCAGTCTGTTTTTGAGAGCTTAAGATATGGTATCACTGCATGTTATGGAAATATGTCTGTTCAATCAAAATCAAAACTAGCAAGACTGGTGCATACTGCTCAAAAAATTTTAGGGTGCGGAAAAACGAACCATACAAGAGCTGCATCTATTTTAAAGCAAACAAAAAATAACCGCTAAAAATTTAATTTGTTACCATCAGGGAGACGATTCAGGGTCTTGATGTGTAAGTCTAATCGTAAAAAAAACTCTTTTGTGCTAACGGCGGTCAAAATTTTAAATAGAGATTTTCAAAATTGATGTTGGATGCTGCTAGTTTTTATTATTGGAATCTTGTTATATTCAAATTATTGTATGCTATGTACTGTGTTGTGTGTGTGATCGAAGTTGTGTACTGGCTGTGTCATGCTGTCCAAGACAAATTTCCCAGGAATAGAACAATAAAGTATAAAGTAAAAGTAAGTAAAAAAAAAAAAAAAAAAAAAAATTAGGCTGCAAATCAGGCCACTTCCTCTGCAACATCATACCCTTCCTCATTGCCTCTCTCTCTCTCTGGACTGGGAGAGAAGATCAAAGCACTGAGTGCTGAGGCACTCTGCTTCAAGACAGAAATGTCTAAAATGAGCCAAGAAGCTCTTATGTGTGTGTGCAGCTGATGCATGAACTGTGTTTGTGTCTCCACACCTGAAATTGCCCTACAACACATGCACACCACGAATATGTTGCATAAAAGCTCGACATGACAGAATCTCTGACTGCAGAGTTTTTGTCCTAACCAGCCATGACCACTACAAATGACGTGTGCTGGGCAGCCTAGCAAGTTTTCATTTAGATCTGGTGAATGGCTGGGTGTGTGTGCATTGTTTACCTGGGGAAGAGATGGCTGCAGGATGCACTATGGGAAGAAGGCAGGGCGGCAGAGACAGCAGGATGTGCTGGACCAACAAATCCGATCCATGTGTCACGTAGGCCAGTAAGAGCTGTGTGTGTAAACCTTGCTCCCCTCGCCTCAAGAGGCGCGTTAGTGACTGACGTTACAGGCTGTGGTCTTTTGCGTGCTGCTTGTTAGCGTGCACATCTCTCATGCCAGAGACCCAGGGTTGAATCCCACTCGGAGCGAGTCAAGTAAGACCGGTTCAATTAGGTGCCGTGACCCAGATGGGAGTGAGGTTTAGGGGGGGTGAGTGTAACGTAGGCCAGTAAGAGCTGTGTGTGCAAACCTCACTCCACTGGCCTCAAAAGGCACGCTAGCAACTGACACTAGAGATTGTGGTCTTTAGCGTCCTTGTTAGCACGCCTGACCTCCCCCGTTGGAGGGGTTATCCTGCGGTTAGAATCCAGCTCGGAGCGGGTTGAGTAGGACCGGTTACATTTGGTGCTGTGACCCAGATGGGAGTGAGGTTTAGAGGGGTGAGTGTAACGTATGCCAGTAAGAGCTGTGCATGTAAACCTCACTCCTCTGGCCTCAAGAGGCGCACCACAGGCTGCGGTCTTTAGCGTCCGTGTTAACACGACCGCCTCCCACGCCGGAGACCCCAGTTCGAGTAGGACTGGATACACATGGAGACCCCACTTTGCAAATTACAGGAATTAAAGGATCTGCTGCTAATGACTTCATGCGAGATATACCAACGGACACATTCAGAGTCTATGCCCGAAGCATCAGAGCTGTTTTGGCAGCACGAGGGGGACTGATATTAGGCAGGTGGTTTTAATGTTGTGGCTGATCAGTGTATTCTCCATGCTCAGAGCAGTGTGTCTGTGTAGATAATGGTAGTACAAAGTCCATGTTTTTTTGGCATTGAATTTATTGAACATTTTTCCTCATTTCGGATTAATTGCATTTTGGTGCAATCCCATAATGCATTGGGACAAGTTGAAGGAAATAAAAATCCTACATGCAGGGTGCTTCTCAGTTAGGCTGCATATCTCAACTGCTACATCATCAAGCTACATTGAAGGCTGTCTCCATTAGAAAGCTTAGAAGAAATTTTATCTTTAAGATGTGTGTGACCATCATATGACAGTAAAAGAGCACACACAAACCTTATTCTAATATGGAATTGTATTGGAATGGTAAAGAGTGTTGGTAGGTGACAGGAGGGCCTCCACTCAAGGATAAACTATGATGAACAAGTCTAAGGATGTTCCACATATGGTTGAAAATACCATCATTGGCCTAGAAAGATAACATTCTGGGAATCAATACTATAAAGGAGAAACAATGCCCTCCCTTCACTGTCACACTCAGTGATATAATTTTGTTTGCCACCACAATTTGGCGTTGTCGGCAGGATTCCTTGGATGTGCCTCTTGGATCTGAGAGTGGACTGTGTTTGGCCACCTGGACTGAGCAGTTCCAGCCCTACCTAGTAAACTTGAGAGACGAGGGGCCGACCGCCAGGGTCCAAGAGAGACACCGCTGGAATCACAAAAATAACTGAAGTGGCGTAAGCTGAGACTGGTAAGAGACAAAGCCTAAATTATAAAAGGTACCTGAGGGGGATTGACTCATGATGCTCAAAGGAACACTGTGGTTACTAGTACGGGGATACTAGTCTGGTGGGTTTAGTTAATCCACGGTACTGTAGTGGGGGAAACCCCGAGGGTCTGGCTGATCAAAACTGTGAGCAAGTGCTCTCCTTTTTCAATTGAGGTAAAAATGTATCTCTCTAGAGACGTCTAGTGTTATGTAGGCGCGCCGGGGGGAAAAAATCATGGGGAAATCTCAGAGTAAAATGTGCAAAAAAGATAATTTTGATAAGCCGGTGTTTTGTCTGATGAGGAGAGTGTATGGGTTCAAATGTTTGAGAAGTATTGAAAGGTTAATTAAATACCATGATTTCCCTAGAGAAGGAACTTTAAGTGTCACTAGGCTGACAGTAGTTAAAGACCCTGTTGTAGAGGGACGTGAATAACAGGAATGTTGTTTGTTTGTGTGTATGTGTATGTGTGTGTGTGTGTGTGTGTGTGTGTGTGTGTGTGTGTGTGTGTGTGTGTGTGTATTATAAGCCAACAATACTGTGCTGGTTAGAGGAGGCAGAGTGCAAAGAAAAAAGTCAAACAGCCAGGAGAAAAAAAAGCTTTTACTTTTTCATCCAGTAAATGGATGCATGACATGAATCTAGATGTCTAGAGAACTTACATTTATATAATAAGGATTGAAGGAGCAAGCAGCTATAAGGCTGTCTGTGTGAACTATGGGATTGAGATATGAGTAATAAGATATTTTGTAAGATATTAAGTAATAAGATAAACAGTAGAGATAAGTGGGACTGAGACAATAATGATAATACTTGTTGTATCTGCAGACTAACCATTTGATAGATGAAAAGAAATATAGTGGAAAAAATTATTTTATGAAAATAAAATGTTTGATAGAATTTATGGGACTATTTATGAATAACTGTGCTTTACAAAAAGCAAGTAAAGGAAATTATGCATCGGGGATTATTTCCCTGGATAAGTGTGACTAAAGTAAACAGAAACTTTGTGAAAACCAGCTTATGAAAATGAATGTGCTGCCAATGATAATGATGAAGATTATGATTCGGCTATTGTGATTGAATCCGCCAATGGTGGACTGTCAAAATAATACAAAGAACTACTTATCAGTGGCTCTGTTTACATTTCTGATTGGGACACACTGCTTCACGGGTGGGCAGTAAGTTGGAGCCGTTTGCAAGCTCATAATGATCAAACTAGGTAAGGTGTCTGTTGCTGTAGTTGAGGCTGAAACAAATTCACTATACGAGTTGTGGTCAGCAGGGCCATTTAGCCCGTAATTTTAAATGCCCACTCAGAAAAGTGTGAAAGTGACAGAAATTTCTGGTGTTAGTGTGGGTTTGAAAGTAGATCAGTGATATGACGATAATAACGTTTTCGTCTGAGAAAGAATAAGAGATAAAAAATAAGGTCAAAAGACTAAAGTCTTAAAGAAATCCTTTTGAAGGAAAGTTCTATAATAATAATTTGTATAAGTTAATGGATAAATACAGGTTGATGTAAAATTACAGACAATGACTCCAACACATGTGCGTTGCAAAAATCTATAAAAATTATGTTTATATTGAAAACGCTGACAAAGATGACTTAAGATGGGCCAGAGTAAAAAGACTGAAAGATTATTAGATTGAAAATGTTACAAGTTTATTTAAAAGACAGAGTACCAGTCCTGAATGCCTCAGAGTTTCTCTCTAATTCAAAGTCAGCTGAATGCTGTTATCGCAGCCTGTGTCATAAGTGAAAATAAGCTATATATAGTAAAGCACAGTGTTTCAGTTGAAAATCAACAGAATGTTAAAATAAATAATTGCCATTCAGAGAGCAATTTGCATTTAAATATTTTAAAAGTAAAAAAAAATTATGATACAGACTTTAAACAATAGAAATTACACTTTTGACTAGTTTATTTAGGACCAGTAACTTCTTTGTCTAGTCTGCACCATGATACAGGGCTGATGGCTCCAGTTACAGATGTAACGTTACATTGAATGGACGGTTGTGATCTTAATTCACTGATTATAATCTCAGCAGTGCTAGGTTGATGCTTTTAAGTGTTTAATGGATTTTAGTGATTAATTACTGCTGTTATAAACCTGTCTCCCTGTTTTAACACTATGCAACCCCAATGGCTCTGGTGGCTCTTGAATGTGCCTTCCTTAAGCTCCCTAAGAAAACACCTGATTCTGTTGAAGAAAACTGATTTTGTGATGGGAAAGAGCGGTTACCAGTGTGCACAAGGTGATTTCTCAACGACTGGTAAGATCCTCTTTGACCAAACAGAGGGCAACCTAAGGCAGGGGGTCACGCCGCCATTGGGCATCTCCTGATGGGAGGTGTTTTATGTGAGATGGATATTAGAGTGCCAAGAAAAGACCCTAAAGAGAAGAAGATTATAGATAAAGAGCTGATGGGAATGGGCTTTCAAGAACCAGCTGAGACCGTGAGGTGATTGTCATTATTTGTTGTGGAGACAGTAGCAAAACTGGACAGGAACATGATGTTGGTTGCCTTATGGGCAAGAAGAAAAATGTATAGAAGCAGGCGCGTCGTTAGACATGGGCCTCCGGGGCTTCAGCCCCGGATGTTTTTTTTATAGCCCCGGATCTCAAAAAAATTAATTTATTGATCATTATTATTAGGCAAAGTGGCAAGCAGCACGAGTCCACGAGCCGTGAGAGCAGGGCGTGGACAGTAGCGTGAGTGTTAATGAGTCACCTGAATTCAAGTTCAAGCACCGGTTTCAAGTTTCTCACGGATGAACTTCGGGGGCGCGCGCGCCGCACCGGTTTTAAAAAAATAACGCAGTCAGCACCGCCGCACAGTCTTCAGTCACACCAGATGTTGTCAGGCTATATGTCAGTAAAACTCAGAAAAACGAACTTACTTAGGCCTACGTCGTGCCAGCCGTTTGATCGCGGCTCAATCACGCGCAAATGCGGCGCGCCCTGTATCACGCAAAATAAACTAGCATCTAACGTCGTGTTCTGTCGTCAATTAAGTATTGAAATAACCAAAAGGGAGATTAAAGCTGCGTCAAAACTCTATGTCGGGGCTTTTGTATTCCTTTGTAGGCTACATAAATGTTACACATTTTGGCGTAGCCCTACTCAATTTTCATTATTAATATTCTAACATTTTATCAATATTGCAAAGTCATCAAAACTAACTAAATATTTTGTGACCAAAAATGTGAAAAATAGGCCTACATCTAGCCTAAATGATCGTTCATGACATTCTTTTAACTATAAGCCACCCAATTTGTCTAGATCTGTATTATTTCCTTTGTATAATGTGCTTAAATATTGCTGCGCAGTCGTGTGATTTAGTCTGCTTGATTAACATTATTACAATGTATTCCTAATCCTAACTCTGATATGTAGCCTATATATAAGGTCCTCGAATGTGTTCGAATATTTCACCAGCATCAGCCTTTTCACAGTTTCTATCACTCCGCTTGTCTGTGTTTGCACAACTTGCATCATTAGGCCAGTAATCGTGACAAGTGACTGTCTTTATGAGTGAACAATTGAAATTTAATTGAACTGATTTAATAGTGCCAAAAACATTGATTAACTCAAGAAAGAAACAAGTTGCTGAAACGAATCTTTAATGCTAAAAAGTTTACATCTATGCAAAATAATCCTTGAAAGATTTCTCATTTAAGGCCATTCCTGTTTGGAATATGTGGTTGTGTATTGTCAACAATAAGCAGAAACATTCTGCATTTCCATTTTCTAGTGTGGATCATTCATTTCAACATTTATCCTCATTCTCATGTTTAAGAATCTGTTATCTGCTTGACAAATCATTTATGCTACTGCCGACTGACATGCTTTTAAAGCTATTGTTATCAAAAAATGTTGGCCGTCAAACACCTTAAAATGTACATATGTAAGTCTGAGAAATAAAAATTTTCTCGGGGGAGCATGCCCCCCAACCCCCCTAACTACCTCACATTTGAATGTGTGTGTCTGTGTGGTAGTATGGCCTGGTGTGGCCACAGTGCCAGGACTGTATTCTTTAACCAGTCTGCCCCCCCTGCATATAGGCCTACAGTATACATTATTCTCTGTATCGAATCATGTTATCTTGTTACCCACCCTAGCCCCTGACGTTTAGGGCTCAGCCCCTGATGTTTTTAAAACCTAGAAACGCCCCTGTATAGAAGTATTGATATTGAACTAATATGTCTATATCATAGTTTTACTCGTACAGGTCATTAGACATGGCATGGGATAATGACCAAGACGGTGATGGCTAAAGATGAAGACTTAGATTAAAGAGGAAAAATCTTAGATCTTCTGAGAAAAACATTAGAGAGAAAATCTGGATAACAAAGGTTAAGTGAATCCATCCAGCATTTAAACTAAAAATAACCTTAGAAATGTTAATTGAATAACGTTTCTTAGATTGTCGTAAGGGTTTTAATTTGAACGTTCTATATAGTAATGAATTTAATATTATGTTCTGTCTAAGCTAGAGTCTTAAGAGGCTGTTGAAAAGATCATTTGTGTGTATAGTGAGAGAGACTGAGTGGAGGCAGGGATGGTGCTATGCCTGACTATTATCTGCTAAAGCTTGAACAAAAATAAATGATTTTAGAACCAAAACAACCCAGATGACTTTTTTTATAAAAACAAATGAATAATGAACAGACATTATTTGGAACTGGTTAAGAGACCATGTAAAATTAGGTAAAAAATAAAACAGAATATTTTAGAGCCAACTGCTAAGAAAAAGAAAGAATATATAGCCTAAATTGAAATAGTCAGCTATGTGTGATCAGAATGATAAATGTAAAATAATAGAGTTGACTGCATAGAAAAAGTGAAAAATTGGCTAAGTCACCATCAAAATTATCAAGAGAGCCCTGTCAAATTTGTGAAAGGCTAGTGGGTGAACAAAGGAGGAGGATGGGAACATCACTGTTGTTTGACTATCCTTGACTATGTCTGTACACCATGACCTGACCGGATAGACACAAGACTCGAAAACTGTGAGGGTAGTTGGTTGTGCCTTCAGAGACAAAACAAAAGGCCTCAATTGGGCAAGATATTGACCACTGAATTTGAAGTGTAACGGTACGTTCACACGGGGCGTCAGCGTCAACGCTTCCCATTGACTTTGAATGGGTGACGTCAAGCGTTGCCGAAAAGAATTGTGGATCCGTCGGCGGCGCTTCACTGGCGTTGCTCGCGGCAGAAGTTGAGAATTTTTCAACTTCTGCCGCGAGCAACGCCAGTGAAGCGCCGCAGACGGAAGCGTCAGCCAATCAGGATTGCTCTATGCAAATACAGTAGCCAGGCGGCAGCCAATCACGTTCATCACGTTCATCCTGTTCAAGAGCAGCAAACTGAGGATAAATTCATTGGCTGACGCTGCTATGACCATGGCGTCAGTGCCAAACTTCAGCCACGCCTTCCGTCAAGCGTTGACGCTGACGCCCCGTGTGAACGTACCGTAAGTCTTAGGGCCGTTGGCATTAATTAGGAGCGGAGTTATTTAAGGAGCTGAGTTTGGCTTTAACTGAAGCCTGGAAATTAATAAAAGGAAAATGTGTGACAATTTACACAGATTATCGTAATTCGTTTGCAGTCGCTTATGATTTTGAGTTGTGGTCAGATGGTCGACCTATCTTTCATGCTGGGTTAATATCAAATTTGCTGGATTCTATTTTGTTGCCTGATCGAATTTCTATTTGTAAATGCGCAGCGCATACTAACAAAAAATATTTTATTTCTATAGAAAATGGCGTGGCAGACGCAGATGAAAAACTGCTGCCACCGAACCGAAGGAGATTATGTGTAAAGGCCCGTACACACCGGGACGAATATCGGCGCGCGTTATTCGCCAGCGTTTTTCAACGCGTTTTTTGTGTTCACACCCAAGCGTTTTTCGCTGACGATGAGCCGAGTGAACATGCAAATTCATTCCCTGACATTAGATGGCGCTTAATGTAAAACAGAAATACAATACCACTCCATAACAGTCTATACTCTGCAATACCACTCCATAACAGTCTATACTCTGCAATACCACTCCATAACAGTCTATACTCTGCAATACCACTCCATAACAGTTCTCTTTTAACAAGATTTGTGTAGTCGCTGTCGCGTTTGTCATATAGTTCTTTATTCGGACACCAACGAGACCAGCAGCTCTACAGTCATCTTGCCTTGCATCTTCCTCGTCATTTCTTCCCGGCAGTGTCTGTCTATGGGCAGTGTAGACGCTTTGGCGTATATCTTCTTCGCTGTTACGTATGTGTGCTCGGCAAGACCGTTTTGTGTTTGAGCGCCCCCAAGTTGTGTTTTACTGTAACTTCAGAAGCTCCAGACACGTGAGCAAAAGCGCCAATCTCATTGGTCGGACAGTTTTTGATGCGGCGCGTCAAACCAAAAAAACAAACCCGAGGCGTTTAAAAAAAAATTACGCTTTTACGCGTGGCGTTTTTCGCGTCGGTGTGCACACTCACATTGGCGCCCTTTGTTTAGTCATGAGGCGTTAAACGTCAGCGAATATCGCGCGCGAAATTCGTCCCGGTGTGTACGGGCCTTAACGTTATCTGAAAGTAACCTTGATTTTTCTGACTCCTTACATAGCATGCAGTCTTTTAATTAAGACACAGAGAAGTCTGTTTGGAGGAAATTTGGCTGCTGTATTAAAGAAGCGTTTGGTTTAGTGTTGATGGCAAACCTTGTTTTACCAAAACATTTCTTCAACCACTATGATAAATGATGCACGGAAAAAGGTTTGCTTTGGATATTGTTCGGAAAACCCATTTCTGGGAATGGAAGGGGTTAAACAACGAGTGCCATCAACCGAGTTGTGTGTGAACATGACATGTGGTAAAGAAATCTACACTCTAGAACTCTAACCTATCTAACATTTATGTTTAGGTGAAAGCAGTTCAAGGAAAAGCAGCTGATACACCACTGCACAACATCAAACCGGGAGATTTATGAAGTTATTAGGGGATTATGAAAATCCAATATTACTGAGAACATGATAATGGCTGTAAAAAAACACTCAGAAGTGATAACTTGTTGGTTTGAATGTTCCCCAACCACTGGGGAGGGTGGAAATATTGTATATGACATACAGTGCTGATAGTGATAGGCGTTTTGGTGTTGATGTCCCTGCCATGTGTAATACTATGTTTTTCCAGCTTTAGTGGAAATAATTGTAAAAAGTAGTTTCATATCAAATGCTTCGAATGTCTAATTAGGAGGATCAATTTGATGATGTATGTCAAAAACCAAAGAAATGTAATGATGATACGATCAGCGGAAGTTACAGTTAAAAAGTATTAATTGAGTTAAGATACTATTTTCTTGTTTATACTGAGTTTATTGTGAGGGTCTGATTTTATGTCAGAAGTGCAATAACAGTGTTTATTCATTTAGCCCGGCTTCAGACAAAATCTTTACTTGCTTGCTAAATACTTAAGGGACTATCCTGACAAAAAACAGCCTAAGCTTTCTTCTTTTTAAATCTTATTTAACAAGTTTAAGAGAGTGATTGTTTATATGAAAATCAGAGATGAAGAGTATAAATGTGATGTAATGATTAAATTTGCTGTATTATTATAGTAGTTATCAATGAATGATAAAAAGGGGGCAATTCTGGAAGAAATTTTATCTTTAAGATGTGTGTGACTATCAGTGTGCGAAATACCCGTCAATATTCGGGGGGGTCCCCATCTCCCGATTGTTGCGCAATACTAATCTAAATTTTCTCAATATGCAGTAGGCCTATAACATTACAATATTTCATGGATGCCAAGACAATCAGTCTATAGCCTACAAGTGACCTCGACGTGCGGGTTAGCGGTAGCATTAGTCATCAGGCAAGTGTTATTTAAATAAACTCCTGATTTACTTACAAACTTTCCAATGCCTCATTTTATGAGTACAGAACCTATTTGTACTACTGTATAAGTTTGGTACCATTCTGGGCATTATTGGTGGGGTAATTTACAACCTAGGATCCATTAGCGCTAAGTCTGCACTAAGCTATACCACCTTATTTAGAGGCTGATATCTCTAAATAAGCTCTAACTTTAATAATGTTCGACCAAGGGAAAAAAGGCTTCTGGGGGGGTGTTTGGCTCGAGGTCATGGTGCAAAGGACCCTAAGTTGATTTTACTCTGAACCATCCCTTTAAAATGTGGCTTATAACTGTAGAAGACAGTGCACTACAGTACCTCTTGTGGCAAGATTGAGAATGCAATGCATACTCGTGTGACATACTAGGAACTGTGTCACAGAAAGTCAGTACTTTCACATACTTGCGTAGAGTGTTTCACTTCATTCACCATCTTTTATGGATTTTGTTTCACTTAATGAACCTTGTTGAAAAGCATTATGGGATCTCTGTGAAGGATACATGTGATGCTGCCTTAGAATTTGACCAAAAGAAGGTGGAATGTGCTCTGTGCTGCAAATGTGCTTACGATGCCTTAGGCAACTCACTAGGTTGTGTAACAGAGAGAGTGTGTGCTGTGATATTGGCAGGTTGGTTGACACATTTGGATTCGTTTCGGGTTCATTTTTAGGCTCTGGCCCTTTCTAATGTGCTTACTGATCTCATATGACTCCTCTCCTCTTCCCTGTGACTTTGTGTGTCTCAGTCTCTTTCATTCCTCTCCTTCTGAAGAAAATTTGATTTGTTTGAAGCCGCCTGACAGAGTTCATATGACTCGTACCTCAGGCAGCAGGGCTGTGAGAGCAGTCACAGTCTGGTTTGTCAAAAACAGACCTGCTGTTCTCTCTCATCTCAGCACAGCTCTGATGAGACACCATGTGGCTGATATGAGTCCCATCAACAGCCCGTATGTGATCCTTATCAAGAAGTTGATCGATCAAAACGAATAAAGGGATAAAACCGACTGAGAACTACCACCGGCGCTTTTCTGACGTGATTCTATTAAGGGGGATATTACGAAGTTACACTGTGCTTCTGAAAAGATTTAGAGCTGTCCACACACATCATAAAAGTTTAAAGTCTAAAGACAGCTTTGTAATAGTGGACTTTAAACATTTTTCCATGCGTTTCATTTCTTTAACAAACACCATAAATTGTTAAAAAGTTATTTAAAGATCTAAAATACATTCTATTAGGTGGTGTTGTTATTGTTTATACCAACTGCACTGTGATTGGCTGGATTAGTTCCACCTTGTAATTGCATTGCACACACTACAAGATCACGTGGCAATAATATCAAACAGGTTTGAAAACATGACAGCGTCTGTGACTGCTCGAGACAAGCTCAGATTGCGTCGCTGATCTGCTCATACTTAACAAGCACTGGCGACCGCAACGAGCACCGATTTGGCAGCGATCTGGGGGGTTTTGTCGCAGACCTTGGAAATCTGCCACAGCAAAATCCAGCCAAAAGTAATGTAGTGCGAGCTTGCCTTAAGATATGCTGCTGCTGCATAAATAGACATACATAAATCCCGTAGCAGATCTAGGCAGGTGGAACTGGGGGAGGTGGAGGGTTTCAGAGGAACTCTGACATGCTTACAGCAACCACAGAACCAGACTATTTAAATGTTGAGCAAGCAATCTCATTGGCTGCAAAATCAGTAGATGCCAATCAGCTTGAGCCATGGTAATGACGTGATTGCTTGCAGATTGCATGTAAAGGACATTAGCCTGCACCCTCTAAACTAGATGTATAATCAATACTAAAATAACACCGTACTTCTCCTATCCCACTTTAGTGAGCAGAGACAACTGTAATTAAGCCAATAAAAGGGTCCCAAATTGTGTGAATATGTAACACTTTTAAAACCATTATTTTTGCGTTATTCTGCGTGGTGCCTAGGAGCACAGAAATTACACACTTCAGCTTTAAATATTAATTTTATTCTACATCAATTCAAAGTCCGGTTATCAAGCTTGTTTTCCCCCCTTCCATTCCAATGTCCCATCTGCTTAGAGAGATGATTGTGGATTGTTAGTGGGCGATTACACTATATTCATTTCATAATAATAATCCTGACAGCTAGAAATACACTGAAGTGATTCTTAATGCTCCTCCAGGTTTTTAGCTCCATCCGATGGGTGGAAACTGATAAATAACTTGGGATTGCTATTATGTTGGTACAGAACAAATAGAAATCTTTCGTTTATATGGTTTGTGTGGCAGTCGAGTATGCAAATAACACTTAAAGGAAAAATTCATGTTTATATCAGTAGATGAGAATATAAAGCACGCATTAGCCCTATTCAGAGAGTAAATGTTTGACATGGGGACTTGATTTTAGATTGTGTAGGTGGTAGTTGGCCATTCAAATCAGAAATGTTTTTTATATAGAATTTAGCCCTAACAGACACCTTTTTATGTTAGATTAATACATTTAATTATGGCCTCACACACTGCAAAATGTTCCAAGTGATACCGTTTTTAAGATATGCATTTTTAAGATATATACAAGCATGAATTCCATAAATTATCATTCTCACTCTCTGTGTGTCTGAGCTGTATTTCACAGTCATTTACAGGGGTTTATTGCCTTTTTGCTAAGCTCTTGGTGAGAGATGAGAATGAGAGCAGACCCTGAACTCTCAAATGCACCATTAGAGAATATGACTGCTGGAGATGAGGCAGGTTTATGCCACGCTCAGCAAAGTCCAAAGACAGACACAGTTAATGAGCTCATTTACATGACCTGATACGGCCATTACCGGGGCCTGAACTGCTACCAGGGGTCAGTTATAATTATATAGAATATTTTCAAAAAATTGCAACTCTAAAATATGGAAATTCAGCATCAGAAAAGTCAGTTTAGATATAGTCAGTGCCCTGCAATATGCTTTTCTATTTCCTCGACCACTCAAGATTATTATTTAATTTAAATCTGCTGGTTTTAATTTCTCCCTGGAAGATTTTTACAGTAAAGGTTTTCTACAAGAAATATGGTATTTAAGAATGATATTTTAGAGCAAGGAAAACATTTTTTTTACAAATTGCAGAGTTTGTTGGAAAGAAAAAAAACTTTGATACAAAACCATGACATTTAACCTGCAGAGGTGTGGAGAAATGTGCTTTTTACAGAGTGTATTCATTGTATAATCATATTTACAGATTCCGTGTTATAGGTTCACAGGAAAGACAGTCAAGAAAATGTATTCATCTTTAATTGCAAATCTACATAAAGGGCCAGATTTACTAATAGCTTACGCCAACGCGTACCATCTTTTGGTGTTAAAAAAACTACTGTCAGGATTTGCTAAAGACAGGCATTAAGAATTAGCAATAAAAAGGCCTGGAGCCCTGGACACAGTTATTTTTACGGCTGACCTTATTGCATATTTGTAGGAGTTTCCCTTTCAGACGCAAAAATTATGAGAGAGTATTTAAATGAATCATGCAACGTGATTTACTAAAGTTTGCGCTAGTCAATTTAATGGTATTCGCACCGTTATTTAACGCCCCCAAAAAAGCATAAGCCATTTTGTGCTTGTGTTGTTATTAGATCACATGCACCTGATTATCATCGACTCTGTGTGAATTTGTGCTGTTCTTGATAAGATTGTGATCATAACGGAAATAATCTGC
The DNA here is from genome assembly GCF_965113295.1 of Leuciscus leuciscus. Classification (NCBI taxonomy): domain Eukaryota; kingdom Metazoa; phylum Chordata; class Actinopteri; order Cypriniformes; family Leuciscidae; genus Leuciscus; species Leuciscus leuciscus. Next base: position 33,526,210 of record NC_138738.1, on the reverse strand, counting down.
CTGCATCTGTGTTTTTAATGAGCGCATTGTCAGTAGATCATCCGCAGAACTTTCCTCTTCCATCGGCACATTTATTGGATTGCGGTCTTACCCTTATTTGCTCTGTTTGGTAAATCTGGCCCTAAGTCTGAAGCATTGAAAGGAATAGGATACAGTCATAGTCCTTGTATTTGTGTGTCTGTGTGTGACGTGTTCATTCTTTACTTCCCCAATAAACCCAGTTTGAGTTTCACACTGTTCCGGGCACACACTGTTCATCCTGTTAGTTGTGAGTTGACAAATGGTTAGACACATACATGCACACACACATATATACTGTACAAGTAATATGTATGTGGTCATTTGTTTCGATCTTTAAACACACACACACACACACACACACGCCTGGTGGATTGCAGCAAGCGTCAAGCCCAAGGAAGCTGCAGGGTGGGCAGAATAACTGTTCTACATTTACCTGCTGACGGCTTTTCAATGGCTCAGCAGGGTCTGAGACTTCCTGATCAACCGGACATGACAAATACAGTGGCAAAGAAATGACAGAGAGGGAGAGCTAAATATACTTAGAGGGAGAGGGAGAGAGAGAGAGAGAGAGAGAGAGAGAGAACTCCACACAAAAAGGACTCCTGGCACAGTCGTCCTGGCTTTGTAGCATTCGCTACAAAGCGTTTTGAGTCCCTCAAACCGGGGACCTTCTTGCTGTGAGGCAAATGCTACAAAGTGGCCATGGTAAGCTTATACATTTACTGTAAAAGCTTCCCAACTGTCATTTAATTTTAAGGTTACTAAGTCTTGGGTTTATTGGATGAAACACAAAGTATTTCCGTAAAAATGTCTCTCATGTGAAAATTCTCAAAATCTCAAGTAGTCATCTCAGTAACGCTAATACCGTTTCTCCTCTCACAAAATGTTCTGGTTTGTTCTGAGTGCAATTTCCTGTCAGGGCTATCATCTCTGACTCAATTATGTTGATGTTATGTGCATATGCAGACTGTGCAGTGAACACACTCTGCTTCGGAAATTAAATCGCATACAAACACTCATGTCAAAAAAGCACAGAGAGCTGTCGATACTGACTAGTGATGTATGTCTCGAGACCGGTCTTGGTCTCGAGACCACTTTTACGTGGTCTCGGTCTTGTCACGGCCTTGACGGTCTTTGGTCTTGGTCTTGTCTTGGTCTCGGACCTCTCGGCCTTGTCTAGGTCTCGCTGTCTCAGACCGACATAGTGGTCGGGGGATTTAGCAATACAATACTACAATATCCACGACGACACAACGTTCGATAATGCAACATTATTATCCGCAACTTGAAGCGCGCGTCCGAGTGAAAGTGCGGCGTGTGCGCGAGCCACACGAGAAAACGACCAACTTTCGACCATAATTTCGTTTTTACACATTTTATTATGTATTTAAAAGTTGCAGAATGGATTCATTTGGAGACTCCGAAATCGGCAGAGATAGGCAGGCATTTGCTTAGATGAATTTGTGTCTTTGATATCTGTGTGTGTGTGTGTGTGTGTGTGTGTGTGTGTGTGTGTGTGTGTGTGTGTGTGTGTGTGTGTGTGTGTGTGTGTGTGTGTGTGTGTGTGTGTGTGTGTGTGTGTGTGTGTGTGTGTGTGTGTGTGTGTGTCTGTGTGCGTGTGTGTGCGTGTGTGTGTGTGTGTCTGTGTGCGTGTGTTGTTTGATTACAGTATTGTATTTAAGATGGTGTTAGACTAAATAAATGGTCTTTTAAATATCATATGCATATCTCCGTTGTGTTGACTAAACATTAGGCCTAATCCAAGTTTATAATTGTGTATCTTTAATTTGATGTTACGATTTCATCTACACATTAAGTATAATTTCAATTGGTTACATATTTCTCATTCTTTAGACAGTTGTTGGAGGAGCAAGATGGTGTTGGAGGTGTTTGATGTTTTGTCAGATGAACCATCAGTACCAGTCATGTCAGTCCTCAACAGTACACAAAAGTTAAGGGAGTCTCAATCCTCTAATAGTGCAGTAACAGCCGTCATGCAATTGCTACACATAGTTGACCCAGTCTGCAAAAACATTTACAGTGAGCTCACAGTCACACACATGACATGGTCTGTCTCTGTATTGTTCTGCCTGTGTAGTTTAAGTAATACCGTCTAATATTGAATGTAAACTGCGGCTGAACCCTATGCTGCTGTTCTTGAATTCATACAAGTTATTGCTTAGCTTCAACACTAGTCTGTTTTTTTTTTTTTCTCCGGTCTCGACTTGGTCTCGGCCTTGGTCTCGACTTGGTCTTGGTCTTGACTTGGTCTGTCTTGGTCTTGGTCTTGTCTTGGTCTCGATACCCTCTGATCTTGGTAGTGTCTTGGTCTCGGTTTAGGCGGTCTTGACTACAAGTCTAATACTGACTCACAATCAGCGGCTGTGCTCTGATTACAGATTTAGGCTAATAAAAAATTTAAAAAAGAGCTTTCTGTGTGTGTAAAATCAGAACAATGTTAAGTGACATTTCATCGATCTACTGGTTTTCTAATTGTCTTACATTTACAGACTTTTGATTATCAGCATAAAGTCACTTTAATCTGGCCAAGAATTGCTAACGTAGGGTGTGTTCACACTTGGCAGGTTTGGTTGGATTTAAACGAACTCTGGTGCAATTGCTCTATTTGTGCGTTTCAAGTATGAACGCTGCCATCCGAACTCTGGTGCGCACCAAACAAGCAGGGTTGCGTTTCCCGTGCAACGATGTAACTCGCTGCTTCACTACCATAGTATGATGCATCATTGGAGAAATCAACTACCGGTAGCTAGTCACGACTTTTTCCCGAAACCATACTGTCGCAAAGGTTTTTTTGTTGTTGGTTTTTTTAATGCAACAAAAAATATACAATGCATATACACCTCACAACAAGTAGAAAATAACATACATAAGAATATGTAAAATAAAGTAGGTCATGCCAGGGGTAAAATTACAACAATTTAAAGTAACAAAAAGCTTTGTAGGTCTTTCTTGCTTTTTTGTTCTTAATTTTATCTAATGTAGTATCATATTGTTTAATCTCTTTTATAAAATGTTCAAAGCTTGGCTTAGCTTTAGTCCATTTTCTCACATTAATGTGATATTTTCCAAGTAAAATACAAAGTTGTATAACGAAACACATCATACTTTTGGAATCAACATTGTCCTGTACAAACAAAAATAAAAAATACTACATCAGACAGATCAATTTGTATACATGTTCCTCATACCTATCTAATTTAATTATTAATAAAAAATAAAAAAAACGTATTTGTTATTGACCATACTCTTTTCCAGTTAATATTTTCATATTTAGTAGTCCAAAACACTATTGAACAAGGCAAATAGTTTGTTTAAAAATTGTTTCTAATATATTAGTTACTGCATTTATCTATTATTATATGAATATCCCCAATAAAACTTGTCTCACTACAAAAACTGGGGCCTATACCATGAAGCCGGTTTAGGTGGCTTGCCAGCTATGTTTCAGTTTAGTTTCCGCCAACCCTGGGTTTTAGGTACTATGAAAGTAGCTTGGCTTTAATCGGTGTTCGTCGCCATGGTATCTTACGCCGCACGGCTAACCTGCTCCGGGGCAGGTTATGTTCTGGATTCGAGATCTCAGACTGAAGTTTGACCAATTAGCTGAGAGCAAAGAAACATATAGGTGACGTAACTTATTCCCAGTGTCTGTTACAATGACTTCACCTTTTCTTCCAAATCCGGTGGACATCTCAGCGCAAATTGTTTGACGAGCACTTCGTAGAGAAAGAGTTTTTAGCCAGACAAAATCCCCTTGCTTTTCCTGATAGTTACTTGTATGAAAGATACAGATTTTCCGCGGAAGGAATGTCTTATCTTTGCGAACTTCTTGAGCCGCACATAAAGAATTTAACACGTCGAATTTATGCACTTACTGTACCGCAAATGGTATTGCGTTGTTTTTTTGTTTTTTTTGCAAGTGGTACATACTTGCACGGTGGGTGACGCACAGAAGCTATAGGGGAAAACGTACTCGGTTACTAACGTAACCTCGGTTCTCTCTAGAAGAGGGAACGAGTACTTGCGTAAGTATCTTACGCTAGGGGAAAACCTCTTTTCCTCGAGATATTGAAGCCAAAAATTATCCTTAATTTTGCAATAATGTAAAACGCATTGCAGCAGCATGCAGACATGGGCGAGACAGCTCGCGCGCCCATTGGCTGCTCTGCGGCAACTGCACCAGCCTATCGATAGAGGCGCCTCATGACGTCAGAACCAATGAGGGTGCTTCGCGCCCATTACGTCATGTCCCGCCGAAAGCGGGTCGGGCTAGGGCTATAAATACGGCCCAGAGAGGCTGGTTTGGTCAGTTTTTTCATCGCTGAAGCGAATCAGAACGTGACGCATGCACGGCAAGATACGCAAGTACTCGTTCCCTCTTCTAGAGAGAACCGAGGTTACGTCAGTAACCGAGTACGTTCTCTTACGAGAGGTTCTCTCGTACTTGCGTAAGTATCTTACGCTAGGGGAACACAGTGTAAAACGCCGTGCGTGCTTGAGACATAACACTATAGTCCCAAGGGCAGGTGCCCGGGGCTCATACAGTGCCTAATCACAAGGGACTCACAGAGAATCCGGGAAGAGGGGCTAGAATAGCATCATTCCTGTAATATAGAGCTCTGATAAGAGCATATTATATCAAGTGTTCCACACAGCCAGGGCGAACTCGGCCTGGACTGATAAATATGGGGGACTTATATAGAAGTATACAGACGATCAGTGATCGACGCTCTAGCAGTTTCAGCATCCTGAGCCGATAGCATCGGGCGGGCAATACTGAAAAATTAAACCGAGAGCAACCTAGCTTGTAAAGCGGGAACCTCGAGGTTATAAAACCTTATAAATGTAGACGGGGAGGCCCAGCCTGCCGCCATACAGATATCTTGCAAGGCAATCCCACTGGACCAAGCCCACGACGAGGCCATGCCTCTTGTGGAGTGCGCTTTGACACCTATCGGGCATTGCAGGCCCTTGGATGTGTAAGCTAGCGCTATAGCATCAACTATCCATCTGGATAGATTCTGTTTTGATGCAGCTAGTCCCTTAGAACGTCCGCTGAACAAAAACAAAGAGCTGCTCCGTCTGTCTGAAAACAGATGAGCGAGACACATAGGCTCTTAACGCCCTGACCGGGCATAGGAAGCCTGCGTCCCTCTCCTCTTCAGATACCGGCAGGGCCTACAGGGAGATAACCTGTGCCCTAAACGGTGTATTGAGGGATTTAGGAACATATCCGTGCTTTGGTTTGAGTATGACTCTCGAGTCATTAGGCCCAAACTTCATACACGTCGCGCTCACTGAGAGCGCTTGCAAATCCCTTATGCGCTTCACTGAAGCGAAAGCCAGAAGAAACACTGTTTTGAAAGACAAGAGTTTCAGGTCTATTGACTGTATTGGCTCGAATGGGGCACCTTTCATGTCTTCCAGAACCGTGGAAAGGTCCCAAACGGGAACTGAGGGAGGTCTGGGAGGGTTCAGCCTCTTAGCTCCTCTAAGGAAGCGAATGACCAGATCGTTCCTTCCTAATGACTGGCCAAGCGGTGGTTCAGCAAACGCTGCTATGGCCGCCACATAAACTTAGAGCGTGGATGGGGTTCTGCCCTTATCCAGAAGCTCTTGTAAAAAAGGAGAGAACCTCCGGCACCCCACAGCGTGAGGGTGAAGTGCCACTCGCTGTACACCAGCTAGTGAACACAGACCATTTTGAGGAATAGAGCCGCCTCGTAGGTGGAGCTCTAGCCTGTGTGATCGTGTTTAACACTCCCGCTGGGAGGTTAACGGGTACCCGTTGATGGCCCACACATGTAGGGACCAAAGCTCCGGGTAAGGATGCCAGATCGAGCCGTTTGCCTGCGAGAGGAGATCCTCACCGGTATCGGCCACAGGGCGGTACTCGTCAGCTGCATCAGGACTGGAAACCAGACTTGGTTTGTCCAAAAATGGGGCGACGAGTAGCACCGGGCATCCGCTCTCCCTGATTCGCTCTAACACCTGGGGTAGGAGCGTGACAGGCTGAAACGCATAGAGCGGGCAGCGGGGCCACGTGAGCCAGCGCATCCCTGCTCTTGGAGAAAAATTCCTGACAATGAGCGTTCTCTTGAGTCGCAAATAGGTCTATTTTCGCTCTGCCAAATGTCCTCCATAGCAGTTTGACTGTCTGTGGGTGTAAAGACCATTCTCCTGCCGGAAGATAGTTTCTGGACAGTCTGTCTGGTCCCACATTCAGATGGCCGGGCACATGCGCTGCCCTGAGCGAGCGCAGATTGTGCTGAGCCCAGACCAGGAGGTGTTCCGTCAGCCTGTGAAGGATTCTGGATCTGATACCTCCTTGGTGATTTATATAAGCCACCTATGACATGTTGTCCGAACGGACCAAGACGTGGTGTCTTTTATCTGGGGACAAAAAGCGCCTCTGCGCGTTGTCGATTGCCATCATTTCCAGGCAGTTTATATGCAGAAGCTTCTCCCGTTCCGACCACTGGCCGAATAACGGTCTGCCCTCGAGCAGCGCTCCCCCTCCCGAAGTTGAGGCGTCCGTAGACACCACCTTCACACTCGAGGAAGTCCCCAGGCTTACTCCTGACCGGTACCAGTCGGTCACTGTCCAAGGTTTCAGAGCTGCGACGCATTTCTGATCGACCTTGAGGCGCGCAAGACCGGAGGTCCAAGCTCTGCGCGGCGCGCGCTTTCAACCAATACTGCAGCGGGCGCATGCGAAGCAGACCCAGCTGAAGCACTGAGGATGCTGAAGCCATGAGACCCAGCATCCTTTGAAACTTTTTGAGCGGGACTAAGGCGCTGTGGCGAAAAATCTCTGTCATGCGCTGAATACTTAGTCTGCGCTGCGGCGACAGCTGTGCTGTCATAGACAGCGAGTCCAGATCTGTGCCCAGAAAAGATATTGTATGACTGGGAGACAGCGAACTCTTCGCCCAATTGACTGTGAGACCTAAATTCTCGAGGTGATCGAGTAATATGGTCCTGTGTTCTATGAGCTCCGACTGTGATCGAGCTAGAACCAGCCAATCGTCCAAATAATTCAGCACTCGTATGCCTCGGAGCCTGAGGGGTGCGAGCGCTGCATCCATTCACATCGTGAATGCGCGAGGTGCCAGGGATAGGCCAAATGGCAGGACTGTGTACTGATATGCCTGACCCTCGAAGGCGAATCTCAAAAAATCGCCTGTGACGTGACGCTATTTGTATTTGAAAATAAGCGTCTTTCAGATCTATCGACATGAACCAGTCCCCTTGGCAAATTTGCGAGAGGATTTTCTTGGTCGTGAGCATTCTGAACCGTCGTTTCAGAAGTGCTTTGTTTAGTCGTCTTAGATCTAGAATGGGTCTGAGACCCCCGTCTTTTTGGGTACCAGAAAATATCTGCTGTACATGCCCCCTTCGCTCTGAGCTTGTGATAAGGGTTCTATAGCCCCTTTGCTCAGTAACTTCGCTATTTCGGCTCGAAGTAGGTGTGCTACTCCCTTTTTCACCGTAGTATCGATTCGCGCCGCTTTGCGTTGCGGGCGTCGACCGAACTGTAGCGAATAGCCTCTTTCTATAATGTCTAGCACCAACTTCGAAACCCCGGGTAGCCTTGCCCATGCGTTTGCACGAATGGCTAGGGGTTGAATGCAAAGCGCGCTCTGGTCGCTCAGCGACAGAGGGGCTTCGGTGTGCTGCAACATAAGCGTCGCGCTTATGACATTTGAGGCAGGGGGCGCGCTGATAACAGCGGGCAGATTGCCCGCGCTCGACTCCTCTGCGGTGGTCAACCAAGAGGGGGAGGGCTGGGCGAGTCCCGTAAGACCTGTCATGTCTATGTGTGAATGTGGGCGTGGGATAGCGGGCACATTTACAACACTGAGAGCATTGTCTGCCTGAGCAGAGCGAATGCATGTTGGTTTCGTTTTACAGAAACCTTGAGACATGCAGAACGTAGTGTTTGTGGGCAGTGGGCACATTTACCACATTTAATGCGCAATCGATCTGGGTCGATTTCATGTGCGCGAGCCCTGTGTGACGGGCTGTGTTTCTGTGTAGGAATGAGCACTGGGCACCAGAAAATACACTCTTATGGGATTTATCTGGGTAGCCGTAAAAGCGGCGTTTGTGTGCAGGCAAGCGGGCTGTGTCGCCGACTTGTTTACTGCAGAATACACTGGAACAGTCGCATTTACTGGAACTGAATGAGCGAGAAGTTGCCATAGAAACAGAGAGCGTCAACATGCTGGCGTTTGTTTGCAGGCGTGCGTGTATTACAATAGGCTCGTCCACTGCAATATTGACATTTCCAGAGAAATGTGTGAGAATGGAGGTAGATCCAGCCGCAGCTGGACTAGGAACACACTCTTTTCTCCTTTCGCCAGTGACGCACGGAAACCATAGAAACGGTGCTTGGGTGCAGGCGAGCGGGTTGTACAACGCGCTCGTTGGCTGCAAAAATACACATCTGCAGTCGCCTTTTCAGGGAACTGACAGAGCGAGCATTGACGGCATAATTTTATCTGCCGGTAGACCCGGGATCGAACACGGGTCTCTCGCGTGAAAAGCCTGAGAATCTGCCACTGGGCCACAGGGGAAGACACATAGGCATTTAGTTAGCACGAGTATTATCAGAGAGCATCAACATGCTGGCGTTTGTTTGCAGGCGTGCGTGCATTACAACAGGCTCGCTCACTGCAGTATTGATATTTCCAGTCGCCTGAACTTCAGAGGGGAATGAGAAATGTGTGAGAAATAGAATTTGGCCCGGCCGCAGCGGGACATAAACGCTCTTTTCTCCTTTCGCCAGTGACGCACGGGAACCATAGAAACGGTGTTTGGGTGCAGGTGAGCGGGTTGTACAACGCGCTCGTTGGCTGCAAAATGCACATCTGCAGTCGCCTTTCAGGGAACTGACAGAGCGAAGCATTGGAGGCATAATTGATCTGCCGTTAGACCGGGATTCGAACACCGGTCTCTCGTGTGAAAAACCAAAAATTCCGCCACTGAGCCACAGGGGGGAACACAAAGGCTTTCAGATGCACGAGCATATAAGAGCGTCAACATGTTTTCTTCGGCGTTTGCTTGCAGGCGCTGCAATATTTATATTTCCAGTCGCCTGATCAGGGAACTGAGAAATGTGTGAGAAAATTCAGGTCAGTCCAGCGAGACTATAAACACTCTTTTCTCCTTTCGCCGGTGAGTGACACATGAATGGGGCGCAGGGGCAGGGTAGCTTTCTTGTATGTAAAGAAAAACTAACCCCGACCGTCCGCTTCCAGCCTCCCCTGTGAACGGCGCAGTTTGCGCGACTCGAACAGAGGGAGAGAGAAAGCTAGCCCCGTGACCGTCCGCTCCTGACATCCCCTGTGAACGGCGCGGTTTGCGCGGCTCGAACAGAGGGAGAGCAGGTATCATCCTCCAAGCAGGCAAGGCAAGCGGGCGCACCGGCGAGCTTTGCGGGTTGGGGGGGCGGAGGCGCAGTCTCGGAGAAGGATGCCAGGTGAGTCCGCAGAGTCACCATAGGCAGTAACTAGCTCGCAGTGAGGGCAGTCGCCGTCAGCGAGCGCGAGAGCTGCGCGTCCTCAGGAAAGGGGCGTCTTGAAAAAGACGCCCGGCTCTTTTAGTGCAATGAGAGTGTGTGTCGCGGCGGCTAACACACACATACACAAAACACAGTAGCAGAGAAAAGGATATGTACGCCGGAAAGCGTGAGCAGGAACGGCGACTGAAGGCGGCGAGTTGTCGACCGGCAGCTTCAGATGCAGAACAAATCCCGCTGAGTGCTTGAATCAGACGGCGCGGCTTCCTCTCAGGATCCAGCGACGCGTAGGCTCGCTGAAGAGATAAAAAACTGACCAAACCAGCCTCTCTGGGCCGTATTTATAGCCCTAGCCCGACCCGCTTTCGGCGTAATGGGCGCGAAGCACCCTCATTGGTTCTGACGTCATGAGGGGCCTCTATCGATAGGCTGGTGCAGTTGCCGCAGAGCAGCCAATGGGCGCGCGAGCTGTCTCGCCCATGTCTGCATGCTGCTGCAATGCGTTTTACATTATTGCAAAATTAAGGATAATTTTTGGCTTCAATATCTTGAGGAAAAGAGGTTTTCCCCTAGCGTAAGATACTTACGCAAGTACGAGAGAACCTCTCGTAAGAGAACACGGTTTGTCGAACCATTCGTAAGGTGGTCCTCGCTCTGCAGGAGTACATGAATAGTTTCATTAATAGTGTTCCCCGGACATTTATCAGCCATGTCCATAAAAGAGGGCTTTTATAAAACTGCCGGTAAGATATATTGATAGGGTGACATCACATGAACACATTTTTTTTTTTTTTTAAAGCAAATTGCACAAATGTACTATACAATATAATACATGTTAAGAATTATTTTTAAATCTTTATTATTATTCTGTTAATCTTATGATAGGATTCCCTAGCTTTCTTAGTAGTACAAATACGTTCTATATTTATGTAAAATTATGTATATATGTATGTGTAGCCTATGTGTAATATAGCCTATAGCCTATTTTTATAATATATAAAAAATGTGCATGTATCATTTTTTATATATTATAAAAATAGGCTATAGGCTATATTACACATATAGGCTACACATACATACATAATTTTACATAAATATAGAACGTATTTGTTTAACTTACACATTAAAAATCAGCAATCTTTCTCCAACAGTCTTCTCTTGCTTTGGCAGCAGAGACCGTATTGTTTCGAGCTTGAAATACATATTTAAATTCATCGTAATTCTGAATGATTATCTCTTGCTCCTCCGCGGGAAAATATATCGCTCTTGCTCTACCCGCGATTGGTTGTTCAGTGTCGACGTCACTCTTTTATGTGCACGCGCGCGTGGAGTAATCATAGCTTGATGATCAAAGCCTGAGTTGACAGAGAAAGTTGATGAGCTGCATCATGGTACCAATAAAGCCTGATTGCATCGGTTTGGTTTTGTCAACTCAAAACTAATCCTGTAACCCCGAGTTTGTTCAGCTACCTTCATGGTACAGGCCCCAGGTTTGACGATCAACGTTTATAGGATAGAATCCAGGATTTTGTAAAAGTGATACAACTCTGCCAGGGATTGCATCAAAAAATAATAGCATTTTCTTTTGGCCTCACAGAAATCACTAATTTATTGAGAAATTCAGAATATGTTCAAAGTAAACCTTGTTTTTGTTTGTTTGTTTGTTTGTTTTGTTTGTTTTATTTGTATATGTCCCCGAAGGGCAATTGATTTTACAGCAAGACAGCATACAAAAGGACAATTTACAATACATTAAAAATTTCCGTAAAAGTAAAAGTTAAATTACATTTAAAATTTAAAATTAACCCGAAAATAAGTACACACACGAAGTACCCACACGAAACCCAAACAACTACTTCCTTCCACCTACTCCCCCCATGCCCGAATTTAACAGAGAAATCGAAGTAGGAATAAATTAATGTTTATACCTGTTACTTCTAACAGAGGGAAATCTCAATCGAGATCCTGAGGGTAGAAACTGAAACTCAGAATAGAGAGGATGAGGCTTTTCTAACTACCTGCCGGTTGTACAGGTCGATAGGGTGACTCTGCTGAACTCCTAAGATCTTACTGCTAGTATTTACTATATTCACCAAAGCAGTCTTTGCCTTCACACCAATAATTCCATACCAGCATAAATGTTAGAACCGACTCAATATAAGATTTGTAAAACAAAATCATCAAGGACCTATCAACTTTAAATTTGGACAGTCTCCGTAGACAGTACAGACATTGCTGGCCCCTTTTACAAATCGTCTCCACATTTACATTAAAATTCAGCTTGTTGTCAACCACACACCCCAGATACTTAAATGATTCCACAACATCAACCTCCTGCTCTTCGATAGTTGTTCTCTTAAAATCAATTTGATTACGCCTAAAGTCAATAAGCAAGTCTTTCGTTTTTAACACATTTATTTGCAGGACTGCGTCGTTGCACCACTGAACAAAATCATCTACCACAGGGCCATGGTCGCATTCACCAACACCAAGAAGGCTGACAATCGCGGAATCTGCAAATTTTACAATAAATCTATTGTCATGCCTGCTTCTGCAATCATCAGTGTATAGAATATCCAGGAGTGGAGAAAGGACACATCCCTGAGGGGACCCTGTGGATGAAGACAATACCTCTGACAAGCAACCATTAACCCTTACTCTCTGAATGCGATCAGTTAGAAAGTCAAGGATCCAACCAACAATACTAAAATCAAAGCCAAAACTTAAAGCTTCTCTACTAAAATATGAGGTTGTATTGTGTTAAAAGCGGATGAGAAATCAACAAATAAAATCCTAGCATGAGTCTTAATTCCCTCTAGATGCTTAAGTACCAAATTTAACAAAGTGGCCGTAGCATCCTCTACCCCACGCCTGGCCCTATAAGCAAACTGAAGAGGGTCAAGGGAATCTTCCACCTTTGTAAGAAGCTCTTTTTTTTAAAGCAATCTTTCAAATCTCTTCATAACTAATGAAGTCAAAGCAACTGGCCTAAAATAATTTAGTACTACTGGATGATTATTTTTCGCCACTGGAATGACTGGAAGTTTTCCATAATCTCTGCAACTTCTGTTGAGTAAGGGACAGTTGAAAAATATAATAAAAAATAGGTCCCAATTGCTCAGCACAGGAAATAAGCAGCCGACCCTCAATATTAAAAGGGCCTGCGCTTTTCCTGACTTTTGAATGTTTAAACCCATTAATTACATCCTGTTCTGCAAAAGGGATAGGTCCATTTACAGTTAAATTATTTTCTGCTCACTACGAATATTCTCAAAGTCACAAGTATCAAACCTTACATAAAACTCATTAAATGCTTTTGCAAGCTGAAAATCATCTCTATACCCTTCCAATACCACCTTAGAATCTTTCTTAGGCTTATTTGTCCCAATGATGGTTTTCATGCCATCCCATGCTGAGCCCAAATTACTGTTTTTTAACTGCAATTCTATCTTCTCTTTATAATGCCTCTTTGCCATATTTATTTCCAATTTCACTTCCTTGTTCATTAAGCAACTGATTAACAGTAAGAATTCCATTGTCGTACCCATACCTGTCAACACTCCCGTTTTTCCCGGGTTTCTCCCGTTTTTTAGCCCTATCTCCCGGACCCCTCCCAGTTTGTTATTTCTCCCGGGAAACTCCCATAATTTGCATGGCCCAAACTCCTTTATGAATAATCGGACCAATATTTTGTCTAATGTTGACCAGTTGCCAGATCTTGTATTAAATGCATTATATTCACACAATCCACACACCATATACAATTTCAACCCGTTTGTCACCTCAACCTGGCAACCTATAACCCAGTTGCGCAGTCGCGAAAAGTTTAACCCGAAAGCGAGCCGATAGACATGGCAGGTGAAGGCGGTGTCCCCACAAAAGAAACCAAAGTACAGTTGTAACCTACCTCTTGCTATTCTTGCTATGCTATTCTACCTCTTGCCTCTATCAAGATGCTGATTAGACAGCATGATTATTGCACATGTGTGCCTTAGGCTGGCCACAATAAAAGGCCACTCTAAAATGTGCAGTTTTACGGGGGGGTCCGAAAACCAGTCAGTATCTGGTGTGACCACCATTGGCCTTACGCAGTGCAACACATCTCCTTCACATAGAGTTGATCAGGTTGTTGATTGTGTCCTGTGGAATGTTGGTCCACTCCTCTTCAATGGCTGTGCGAAGTTGCTGGATATCGGCAGGACCTGGAACACCCTTTCGTATACGCCGATCCAGAGCATCCCAAACATGCTCAATGGGTGACATGTCCGGTGAGTATGCTGGCCATGCAAGAACTGGGATGTTTTCAGCTTCCAGGAATTGTGTACAGATCCTTGCAACAGCTGCAATATGAGGTGATGGTCGTGGATGAATGGCACAACAATGGGCTTCAAGATCTCGTCATGGTATCTCGGTGCATTCAAAATGCCATCAATAAAATGCACCTGTGTTCGTTGTCCATGACATATGCCTGCCCAAACCATAACCCCATCGCCACCATGGGCCACTCGATCCACAACGTTGACATCAGCAAACTGCTCACCCACACGACGCCAAACACGCTGTCTGCCATCTACCCTGTTCAGTGAAAACTGGGATTCATCCATGAAGAGAACACCTCTCCAGAAGTGCCAGACACCATCCAATTTGAGCATTTGCCCACTCAAGTCGGTTACGATGACGAACTGCAGTCAGGTTGAGACCCCGATGAGGACGACGAGCATGCAGACGAGCTTCCCTGAGACGGTTTCTGACAGTTTGTGCAGAAATTCTTTGGTTATGCAAACCGATTGTTGCAGCAGCTATCCGGGTGGCTGGTCTCAGACGATCTTGGAGGTGAAGATGCTGGATGTGGAGGTCCTGGGCTGGTGTGGTTACACGTGGTCTTCGGTTGTGAGGCCGGTTGGATGTAATGCCAATTTCTCTGAAACGTCTTTGGAGACTGCTTATGGTAGAGAAATGAACATTCAATTCATGGGCAACAGCTCTGGTGGAGATTCCTGCAGTCAGCATGCAAATTGCACGCTCCCTCAAAACTTGCGACATCTGTGGCATTGTGCTGTGTGATAAAACTGCAAATTTTAGAGTGGCCTTTTATTGTGGCCAGCCTAAGGCACACCTGTGCAATAATCATGCTGTCTAATCAGTATCTTGATATGCCACACCTGTGAGGTGGATGGATTGTCTCTGCAAAGTAGAAGTGCTCACTAACACAGATTTAGACAGATTTGTGAACAATATTTGAGAGAAATAGGCATTGTGTACATAGAAAAAGTCATAGATCTTTGAGTTCAGCTCATGAAAAATGGGGGCAAAAACAAAAGTGTTGCGTTTATAATTTGGTTCAGTGTAGATTAATTGCCAAGCCAGCAGTGCTTGCTTATCATCCTTAGTAGAGCACGTTCGCACATGCGCAGTCTTCAAAAACGGTGCTTTAAATCTCTTGACAAACTAAAAGATGTAACTGACATTTATGTATTCTAAATAAAAGACACGGGTTGTACTGTCAGCTTGCTTATTTTGCTCAAGATAAGGATTTATTAAGTCCACATGTCATGTAAACTAGAAACTAAGAGCGCAGTCTCGTGGGTACCCCCCGGCCTGCGAGGGGCGATGGGGGTATGTGGCGAGCAGGACGAGGCCGAGGGCAGTAATAGAGCGGCACGAGGCCGGTGGCGTGATTACTGATGAGCGACACCTGCGCGACGCACCTGTCTCGTATCTCTCACGGAGGAGCGGAAGCATAAAGGAGGAGCGACGACAGTGAAGAGCGAGAGAGGAACAGGCCTGAGTTTTATGTGATGTTTTGTTCCTGTTTTGTGTGGCCAGCAGTCGTATGCGAGGGGCTGCTGGCTTATACTTTAATTTTTGTATTGGTTTATTTATTTATTAAAATATTTGAATGTTCACCATTTCCCGCCTCCTTCTTCCCATAACATCTGAACTGTGTTACATAATTACTATTACTTCAGAAACTACATGTAACATATGTAACAAGTACAAGGACTGTAAAGTGTTACAGTATGTGTTACCGAAAACCCTGTGTAATTACGTTGGTTTTGAGTTCATCTGGCCCTGAGAGTAAGGGGCAATTGCATGTATTTGAAAGCAGGAACATTCAAATGTATCTACATGCATCACCTTGTCTGAGACAATATTCTCCTAAGAAATGTACACACAGTGAAGCAATGAATCATGGTTCATTAATTTAAAATATAATCGCTCCCAGTTTCTGTTAAAAAAAAAAGAAAAAGAAAGAAAAGCCAATATCAATATATAAAGCCAAGTCAATATAAAGGGGGGCTTTCAGAGCTGGACAGTGGGGGGCCTATGGAAGTAAAATAATGTCAAATGTTTTTGAAATAAAAAGCCTGTTGAATTGCACTACTTGAAAAAAAAATAGGCATTGCATTAACCATGCTTGCATTTTAATGCATTGTATTTTTAGGGCTTGCATTTTTATGGGCAGAAATTCAACATGGTTGAATATTTAAGCTGTGAATATTTCAATTAAAAACATTTCAAACACCTTTTCATTATTAAAAATTCAATAATCCATATTCACCATTCATATTTCACTTCCGAAATATTCAAACTGTTTAAAAATACAACCTATAAAATTCAACAGGCAATTTTCGGTCCATTTTATTTCGCTTTGCGATTTCGCTTCCACAAATTCAGTGGTTCAAATTCGACAGTAAATTCAACATTGACGTCCAGGAACTGCAGGAAAAGCAGTAGATTGCCGAGCATACTCTCCATCTGCTGTTAGTCGACCTCACCAGCAGGTGGTGCAAAAGCGCGTGTTGTTGACGAAGACCAGCAAAATTAGAGCAAGTCATTCATTCATAAAACTCATTTACAGCTATGTAAGTGTATTTGTGATTATTATGACGGCTGTTTTATGTTAAATTCAGTGTCTTCACGGTTACTTTTCCTGTGTAGCCTACATGCATCTTTCTCTACCGTGAACGAGATTATGTTATTCCCCGATGCGGATATACAGATCCAATGTTACATTTTTGAGGTTGACATATATTTCTCTTGGTTGTTTGGTTGCCTTAACTTTATATTGTGGCGATGTGCTGCATGCAGGCTATTAGGGTTTCCCTCAATACTTCAGGATTCCCCTGCTGGACATATAAAACACTTAACGTAGCTTAATGTACTAATACAGTGATATAAAAGATCAAACTCGCAGGCAAGCAGATGGACTCAGAATAACGCACAAAGCTGAGCGTTTCCCAGTGATAGACTGGCAAAAAGATGGCTTGATGTTGGACATCCACATTTAGGGACCGTCTCTAAAGTGTATACGACTTTGGTATACACGTTTCTAACTCCGATAGCATTTGAATAGAACGACTTACAGTCATAAACCCAACTGTAAAGTGTTCATGTAGTGTCAGGCATAATGTGCACCCTTTGGATTTTTGATATTTATTCAAATAAATTTAAGTTCCCTTTCAAGGGAACTCCCGTTGCGTCGAAACTGACGCTATGGGGAACGCTTTGCGTGATGACGTCTTGAAGCACATGTCAAATCAGTCCAATGGTGTGGCGGAACGTCAGAGGCGGGTGACGTCACGTACCAGGAAGCTATAAAAGCCGGCCCGAAACAGAAAACGAAAGCTTTCTGAGTCTTCAGTTGCGCTCTGTGTTGAATCTGTCCTTGTTATTTGGTGTTGTCTGTCTATATTATATATATATATTCAGCAAGCAGCAGTTTAGAGTGTGTGTCCATCCCTGCCCGCGTTATTTAACGGGAGGTGATACTCACACTCTTTGTGTTGTTTGTTTGGGTAAGGAGCATGCCCAGTCAGCACTCGAGGGTGGTGACTGTGTGCATTGCGAGGCGCTTCCATTGCGTACGCTCCGATCCCGCTTGGCTCGGTTCAATCCCGACCACGTTCCCCAGGGCTTGGGTCCCGCCGCTGCCGAGGCACGGCGTCGATCTCAGACCTGGGGTTCACAAATGGATTTATCAGTGGATGTTGAGACGGGCTCTGCCTTATCTCAACATCCTTCTGATAGATCCAGTGCCTCTCATCAGGGTGCGGAAGCACGCGCTGCGGTTTCTTCCCCCCCGATGGAGGCACCAATACTGCAATTGTCCAGCTCTGAGGAGTTGGACGTTGTTAGTATTGAAGCTGAGTCTGAGGATTCGCCACCTCAGTCTCACGCTTTTGAGGAATTGCTCGATGTTGTCACGAGAGCAGTTCAAAGATTATCTATTGAGTGGCCAGAGGATAGGCAGGACGTTCGTTCGAAAAGTAAGCTCGACAAACGCTTCCTGCCATCTCGTGCTCAGCCTCAGCGCAGAAGCCTTCCGTTTTTCCCCGATCTCCACACCGAGGTGTCGAGATCGTGGGGAAAACCAGTGTCATACAGAGTTTACACACCACAAACTTCCCACTATTCTTCCATTCATAAATATAAAGAATATGGTTATGGGGAGATGCCGAAGGTGGAGGAGACGCTTGCGAGCTATCTCTCTCCAGCAACGGCATCTTCCCTGAAGGCTCCTTCACTTCCCTCTAAGCCAGTAAAATTCACATCATCTCTGGTTCATAAATCGTATGCAGCCGCTGGTCAAGCTGCAGCGTGTCTGCATACGATGTCTATTATGCAAGCCTATCAGGCAGAATTATTGGGGGATTTAGAGGAGGGCGGGGGAATTGGTCCTAACACAGTGGCCGAACTACGCAGAGCCACAGATCTGTCTCTCAGGGCCACCAAGGAGACCGCTAAATCAATCGGGCGGTCTATGGCAGCCCTGGTGGCCACTGAGAGGCATCTGTGGCTCAGTTTGAGCGATATAAAAGAGAAAGAAAAGCACGTTCTCTTAGATGCTCCGGTTTCCACTGTTGGATTATTTGGTGATGCAGTAAACAGTGCGGTAGCTAAATCTCAGGAAGCTGCTAAACAGGCAGCTGCATTACAAAAACTTCTCCCCCGCCGTTCTTTCATTGAGGCTGCTGAGCGGGAGCAGCCTCCCTCCTCTAAAAAGAGCGCTGAACATCGTGCCACTCAAAAACAGAGTGTGTCCTCTCGTGCTCCCCCACAAAAATCTCGGGGACACGGAGGGCGCTCTCAAACCCAGCAGTCTTCGAGGGGTAAAACGGATCTGCGGACCGTTATTACCGCCAAGAAGGCTGCTGGGAAAAGGTCCTGACGTCCGAGGGCTCAGGACAAATGAGAGTAGTTCCCCCCGAAGCAGAGCGGTTAACACCTCTTTTTACGGTGCCCGTCTCTCTTCGGTGCCCTCAGGGGACCGTTCTGCCAACCCTGCCACCTCTGGTGTTACAGGGCGCAGCGGTCTCCGGCGAGCACATATCTCAAGGTCCACCCGGAAACGTAGTGGCCTCGGGATGCCCGCCCCCTCCGAGGAGGGTGCTAGAGCAGTCTGTTCGGTCGTTCCCTGCCGGTGCGCCGTTACAGGGCGTCGAACCGACTACTCAACAGCAACAAAATCCAGAAACCAGTCTCGAGAGGCTGGTACCTCTAGTAGAATCTTTGACAGCGTGGAAGCTACTGTCAAATGTTTCTCGTTGGGTCCTGCAGACCGTGGAAAAAGGGTATCAGATACAATTCAAGAAACGCCCACCTCGGTTTATGGGGGTCCTGCCCACAGTGGTGGGCCCCGAGCAGGTTCTGGTTATGGAACAGGAAGTAAACACTCTGTTAGAGAAAGGGGCCATAGAATATGTACCTCCCTCCAACAGGGAAACTGGGTTTTACAGCCGGTACTTCATAGTTCCAAAAAAGGACGGGGGATTGCGTCCCATTTTAGATCTTCGAGTTCTGAACGAGTCAGTCATGCAGCTCAAGTTCAAAATATTAACTTTGAGACAAATCGTGCCACAGATCAGGTCCGAGGACTGGTTTGTCACGATAGATCTCAAGGACGCATATTTCCATATTTCCATCCGTCCGTGTCATTGGAAGTTCCTGAGGTTTGCTTTCGGGGGCAAAGCATACCAATATCGAGTTCTTCCATTCGGCCTGGCTTTATCACCCCGCACTTTCACCAAATGCGTAGATGCAGCTCTGGCGCCTCTGCGCCTCCAGGGTATTCGCATCATGAACTACATCGACGATTGGTTGATTTTAGCTCAGTCGCATCAGTTGGCGGTTCAACATCGAGATGTTGTTCTCGCCCACATGAAAGAGCTGGGGTTACGGCTGAACGCCAAGAAGAGTGTGCTTTCTCCACTTCAGAGGACCACTTTTTTAGGCGTGGTTTGGGATTCAGTGTCGATGCAGGCGCACCTGTCACCGCCACGGATAGATTCCATCCTTGCAGCTGTGAAAAGTGTAAAGCTAGGCCAGCTACTCACTGTCAAACAGTTCCAGAGACTGTTGGGTCTCATGGCAGCAGCTTCCAACGTGATACCTTTTGGACTACTGCACATGAGGCCCCTGCAGTGGTGGCTCAGGACCAGAGGGTTTTCCCCGAGGGGCAACCCATTTCGCACAATCAAGGTCACGCGGCGATGCCTACGTGCCTTGGTTATGTGGAAGAAACCCTGGTTCCTGTCCCAGGGCCCAGTGCTGGGAGCTCCTTGTCGTCGCAAACTGCTAACGACGGATGCTTCCCTCACGGGCTGGGGAGCGATCCTAGAGGGTCGCTCATCTCAAGGTCTGTGGGAAGACCATCATCGTTCCTGGCATATCAATCGCCTAGAGATGTTAGCTGTCTTCCGGGCTCTGAGGAGCTTTATCACAGATCTCAGGGGACACCATGTGTTAGTACATACGGACAACACGTCGGTAGTCGCCTATATCAACCACCAAGGGGGTTTGCGCTCGCGCCCATTGTCCAATTTGGCACGCCATATCCTCTTGTGGTCCCAGGGGAAGTTGCTGTCTCTCAGGGCAGCCTACATCCCCGGGGTACAGAATATAGGAGCAGACACTCTGTCGAGACAGGGGCCGAGGCCCGACCCCGAGGTGGTGGAGCTGATATGGAGGGAGTTTGGCCAAGCACAAGTGGATCTGTTTGCGTCTCGAGAGACGTCTCACTGTCCACTTTGGTTCTCCCTCACGCATCCAGCTCCTCTGGGACTGGATGCTATGGTACAGACGTGGCCGAGGCTACGTCTGTACGCCTTTCCCCCAGTGGCTCTGCTCCCGGGAGTTCTGGAAAGAGTTCGCAGGGACCGGGTCCATCTACTTCTTATAGCCCCGCGCTGGCCGGGCAGAGTATGGTTTCCCGATCTTGTGTCCCTCCTCGACAGGCATCCTCTGGAGTTACCCGTCAGGAGGGACCTTCTGTCCCAGGCAGAGGGCTCGATATTTCACCCTCGGCCAGAACTGTGGAACCTGTGGGCTTGGCCTCTGAGGGGGCCCAGCTCATAGAGTCAGGTCTCTCAACTGAGGTTGTTGAGACCATTCTACAGTCCAGAGCTCCCTCCACGAGGAAACTTTATGCCCTGAAGTGGAGAGTATTCACTTCTTGGTGTAGTGACCGTCGGTTGGATCCAGTCAACTGCCCAATTGGTACAGTTCTGGAGTTCCTGCAGGACCGGTTCACTGCAGGTCTGACCCCGTCCACTTTAAAGGTTTATGTGGCGGCCATAGGTGCTTACCACATTCCTTTGGGTGGAATGTCTGTGGGGAAAGACCCTCTGGTATCTCGTTTCCTTCGTGGCACTTGGAGGCTGAGGCCTGCAGTTCGCTCTAGGGTGCCACCATGGGATTTGTCCGTTGCGCTGCAAGGCCTTTCCCTGGCCCCCTTTGAGCCCATTGAGGAGGTTCCTGAGAAGTTTCTAACTCTGAAAGCTCTGTTTCTTCTCGCCATCTCTTCTCTTAAAAGAATAGGGGATCTCCAGGCATTGTCGGTTGCTCCGTCATGCTTGGAGTTTGCTCCGGGTATGGTCAAAGCTTTTCTTCACCCTAGAACGGGCTATGTCCCCAAGGTCCCCACTAATGTGGCTAGACCTATTGTTCTGCAGGCCTTCTGTCCTCCTCCCTTTCAGAATGCGGACCAGGAGGCTAATAATTTGCTTTGCCCAGTTCGGGCGTTAGACGCTTATGTCCACAGAGCTGCCCTGTGGCGTAAAAGTGATCAATTATTTGTGTGCTTTGGGTCTCCTAACAAGGGAGGTCCGGTGTCTAAGCAAAGGATGAGCAAGTGGGTGGTTGAGGCTATCTCACTTGCTTATGAGGCGGCTGGACAGCCTTCTCCTTTGGCTGTCCGGTCGCACTCTACTAGGAGTATGGCGGCCTCTAAGGCCCTTATATCAGGAGTATCGTTACAGGACGTCTGTGATGCGGCAGGCTGGTCCTCACCGCACACCTTCGTCAGGTTCTACTCTCTGGATTTAGACTCTGCTCCAGGGTCTCATGTTTTGTCTTCTTAGTGCTGCTCACATGATTACACACAGGACAGAAATTTGTAGCTATGGAGGCGTTGGTATAGACGTTCCCCATAGCGTCAGTTTCGACGCAACGGGAGTTCCCTTGAAAGGGAACGCCTCGGTTACGACTGTAACCTCGGTTCCCTGAAGAGGGAACGAGCGTTGCGTCGCCTTGCCATATCTCCTTCATGCCTGTCAGCGCCACTTCAGACTTTACGAAGCTTTCGTTTTCTGTTTCGGGCCGGCTTTTATAGCTTCCTGGTACGTGACGTCACCCGCCTCTGACGTTCCGCCACACCATTGGACTGATTTGACATGTGCTTCAAGACGTCATCACGCAAAGCGTTCCCCATAGCGTCAGTTTCGACGCAACGCTCGTTCCCTCTTCAGGGAACCGAGTTTACAGTCGTAACCGAGGCGTTTGCTATTGAAGTTAGAAACGTGTATGCCAATGTTGTATGCAACTTTAGAGACGGTCCCTAAATGTGCGAATGTCCAATGTCAAGCCAATTTTACATTTACATTTAGTTATTTAGCAGATAAGCGATTTACAGTTAAACTAACAATAGGAAAACAATATGCAAGTGCTATGACAGTTTAAGCTAATGCAATACACGTAGGCATACTATATATATATATATATATATATATATATATATAGAGAGAGAGAGAGAGAGAGAGAGAAAATAGAATAGAATAGAATAGAATAGAAAGTGTTAGTATTAATTGATACTAGTAGATTGTTGATTTTATGCCAGTATATCACTACTACCAGGGCCGTGCAGAGACCTCTGGAGGGGCAGGTGCTCAAAGTATAAAAGGGGGCACATGGAACAAGGCTTTAAATAGGGCTGTGCTCAAAATATCAATACAGCAATATATCAATATGGATGATTCTGTATCGATACGGCAGCAAATGCATTGATGCAGTTTTGAAAAAGAAACAGAACAGGAAAGACTAATTTTAAGTTTAAAAGTTAAAAAATTTAAATAGCCTACAGAATAATAAAGAACAGCTGTTATAGTAAACTGTGTAGGACAAAATCAACGTGGCACACGTTTCGTACAGTACAGTATAGTTTTATTTAATGCCATGTCAGCATCTGTGGCTATTTTCATGGCATAAACAGATTTACAAAAATACAAGAGTTACATTTATACAATGAAAATAAAAACAAAGCAAACAGAAAAAAAATACAGCAATTAATACTTTACAATATTTTTTACATTAATGTGATACCTGTTCTGGTAAATTCTTACTTAAGTCCTTAAGTGAGTTTGCTGCCTTTGCTGTTGCTGCTGCTGCTGCTGCTGATGATGATACTGCTGGAGCTGATCTGAGACTGTAGACATTAAAACAAACATATAGGAGATATATTAGCTGATTAAACAATTTTTATGTGACCATGACAAGATGTAAAGATTACTGACAGTGTATACAGAACTGGCTCACAAGCTCACTGACCTGCTGTAAAGCTGACTCTGCCCAGGCTGCTAGGGGAGATGTTCACAGAGGCTGCTGCACACAAAACATAAGATACTGGTAAGCCCTACCAGTGTTGTGATCATTTTTAAGGCACTCTACGTTTTTTAAATAAATATTGTAATAATAATAATAGTTTAAAGTATAAATAACATAAAAAGACCAGACCCCTCGACGCCCGTGAAACTTTTCTCCCTAAACAGCAAGCTAACGTTACTTCTACAGCCTACACACAGACAGCAATGTAAACAACATTTCTGCATGCTCTCTTTACGTCGTTCTTGTAAAATAATAATAATAAGTAAACAACCATCATAAGCACTTCGCTGAGAATGAAACACCACTTACCAGCAGCCGCAGAGTTGAAGATATCCTCTGGTAGTGCGCGTAGCCGCGCAAATTTTAAAAATGCGCGTGCAGCGTGAGGAATCGTCCCGGTTGAGTTCGCCAGGTGAAAGGTCATCATGTGGGTCATTTAATTTACGGCTAAATTATTATTCATTAATTTTACTAATAGTTAGATTGGGCAGGCATCCACAAAAGGGCCTTTAATTACAAAAAAGGAGAGGAAATTTTGCCTTGAAAAAAAAGGGCACTTTGGGCACCAAGGGGCAAAAGGGCAGGTGCTCGAGCACCCAACGCCCCCCCCCCCTCTGCACGTGCCTGACTACTACTGTTGATTTTATGCCAGTATATCACGAAACGCTCAGCATGAAACTTTGCGCGTTAAGTTCATATTCTGAGTCCATCTTCTTGCCTGTAGCCTATATAGTAGCCTACTTCCCCAATAAGGTGCAAGATTGGTCTTTCATATCACTGTATTAGTCCATAAAGCGTTTTTTGTCCCAACGGAAGGGGAATCCTTGAGTATGAGGTATTGAGGGAAACCGATTATAATCCTGTTCATGGTAGAGAAAGCTGATGACATGTAGGCTACACAGGGAAAGTAACAATGAAGTTATTGAATGCAACATAAACACAGCTTTTGTGTGTTTATCATCTTTTCCGCATATACTGACACAGATAATCATTTTCATTTTATGAATGAATGTCTTCGTCAACAACAAGCGCTTTTGCACCATCTGATGGTGAGGTCGACTAACAGCAGATGGAGAGTATGCTCGGCAATCTACTGCTTTTCCTGCAGTTCCTGGACGTCAATGTTGAATTTACTGTCGAATTTGAACCACTGAATTTGTGGAAGCGAATTTGCAAAGCGAAATAAAATGGACCGAAAATTGCCTGTTGAATATTATAGGTTGTATTTTTAAACAGTTTGAATATTTTGGAAGTGAAATATGAAAGGTGAATATGGATTATTGAATTTTTAATAATGAAAAGGTGTTTGAAATGTTTTTAATTGAAATATTCACAGCTTAAATATTCAACCATGTTGAATTTCTGCTCATAAAAATGCAAGGCCTAAAAATACAATGCATTAAAATGCAAGCATGGTTAATGCAATGCCTATTATTTTTTTTTTTCAAGTAGTGCAATTCAACAGGCTTTTTATTTCAAAAACATTTGACATTATTTTACTTCCATAGGGGCCTTTGAGACAAAAGTTGAGAACCACTGCTGTAGACAGAGAACAACAGAATGGAACAAAATACAGGAGGTGAGACATTTTTAGAATGCCTTTTTTTTTTTTTACATTACAGAGCAATTATATTGGATCCTGCAATACTGAGAAAGCCAATAACATCTGAGGAGATTAGTAACTTAAAGGACTGATATGACAGATTGGAAGTTTAGTAGTGTGCAATTATCTTTATGTAGGTGCATCTTTGAGCGAATGCACGTGCGTATACAAAGTTCTGTCATGAAACTCTAGATGGCGCAGGCTAATTCGGTTGTTAAGTCGTGACGTAACCACTCTCCGATAATACTCTCTCTGGGTCCAAAGTCCAGGTCCTCTCTACCTACCTACCGCTTTCGCTAGTGTTTTGGTTATTATTGAGTGTTTTTACAATGCCGCAGTGCTGTGTCCCGTGTCCCGAGCTAACTCACTTCAACCTCGTAAATCTTCTTTTTCATTGATGCCTGGACTCTACCCTTAATTATGCCACCTGAGTGATGAGCTACACTAACCACTCTGTTGCTGTTAAAGGAATTTAAACCCTTTTTGACCGCCAAGGGTGCCTCACTAAGAAGGACGTGATCATAAATAAATTTACAGGTTCCACCATTGTTATTTCTGGACGAGAGGAGCGCTTGGACCCGGAAAAGGCTAAACGTGATGTGTGACGTCAGACTTAACAATCGGATAGGTCTTAATTCAAACTGCTTGCAATCACATCATTATCTATAGGGCACAGCTGATTGGTTCCGGCTGTACCAGTAGCCAGTGACCTTGCATGCTCAAACTTCAAATACTTGGTACATTTGCTGTAGCAGTGTAGTGCTTTCAGAAACCCTCCACCTTCCCCAGCTCCACCTGTATAGATCTGCTACAGGTAATTCATGTACACTATATTGTGCCGCAGCAGCATGTCTTACTTGCTCACAGCAGCGTGTCGTGTTTGTATTGGCAGTAGCAAGTCCCGTACTTGCCCTGCAGCCGCAGCAGCGTAGCAGATCTATACCGCCAACACCAAACACATCAACATTGTCATATTACCAATGTTGTTTTCGTCAACGATGACGATAACGAAATTATTTCGTTGACGCACCTTTTTTTTATGACGATAACGCGACGATGACTAGCTAAAAATGGCTCTAAGGTGACTAAAACATGACGAGACGTTTTCGAGTTTTCGTTGACGAGACGAGACGGAACGAAAATGATTATAAGTCTGACGTTCACAATGCATGTCATTTCTGCCTAATTTGCGTGAAATCTGTCTGTTTTGAGCTAAAAAAAAAGTATCAGCAATGCTGCCGCTTCCTATCCTTGTTTTGGGTACGCCCACCACCCGGCTGCCGCCATGCCGCGCATCAGATTCCACACAACAACAACACACCTGCGGCTGCGGCTAGTCACTCGCCACACATCTTCGATATGAGGCGCCGGACTGGACAAAAGCGAAACGAACTGCGCGAGCGAGCGACAGTGCGCGAGAGAGACCGAGTGTGTCTGCGCGCGAGAGAGACCGAGTGTACGCGAGAGACCGAGTGTGTCCGAGCATTAGTTTAGTGGGCTAATTGGTACAAAGTAATATATAATTATTATATAACTTAGATTATAACATAAATTATTATTTAACTAATTATATAATAAAGCCACAATTGCCAAAGTAAGAACGTTTTTATTCCTGGCTTTTTTTGAGTAAAACAGTGATTCCACTGTTACCACTTTATCTGTGTGTAATGTTGTAGTAGCTCAAAGTTTTTTGCTGTTTAAACTGTAAACCATTCCTTTATTACTGTGATTACTGGTGAAAATAGCCAATGTGCTGAAATTTTAGAAGAGCATCAATTCATGGAAAAAATATAACTTGAAATATGGGGATAAAAGGTTTCTGCCCAATGCGACAATGAAGTAGCCTACAGCTTGGAAGCACATCTCCATCAATGAGAAAGTCTAGTTTATTATGCAAAGGTTTTAAGGTTAACTGTTGTTTTATGAATTGCAACACTTGCTACAACCTGTCAAACCTAAGCCCATTTCCAATACTTTTTAACCTAAATTAATTTGTTAAAGACAACTTTTTTTTTTTACTAAAATTGACTAAAACTTGACTAAAACCTTTTTGTGTTTTCGTCGACTAAAACGATCAAGTTTATAAGTGACTAAAATGTGACTAAAACTAAAAAACATTTTACGTGAATTTTCCTGCTCAGCTACCGTTCGGACGCTCTTGCTTACTGCTCCGCGCTTTGCTCTATCGCTTTTATATTTTATCTTCTATATTTTTATATTTTAGCTCCTTTTTATCACCTAATTTTAACTTCAGCAAATCAGCACAGTGCTCAAACGACAAAGTTTGGATTACCACAAAAACGCAGAATTCTTCTACCCGACCAGCTTACATTCCGGGGAAAGGAAAACACAACTGCCTACAAGGATAAGAGAGAAAATGCCTCTTCTGGAATCTACTTGCTGCACTAACTGCCACAGACTTTTACAAAGGATTGCAGTTCTTGAAACAAAGTTATTTACGGGACCACCAAACCAGACGGAACACACAACAGAGCTTCGTCATGGACACCCTCAGCATATAGCCGGTGAGTCCCATGAAACTAGTGCTCCTCGACAGGTAGAGAAACAAGCCGATCAACTTACAAATCGATGGCACAAACAGGGAGCGAGACCCAAAGGCACTCGAGACATCAGATTGTCACGAGCCCCACATATTGCCGCAGTAGCATCCTCTACCCCACATACAGCTCTGACAAGGATTGCAAACACTGGTCTCCCACCAACACCTATACATCTTGAGAACAGATTTGAAGTACTAATGAATGTAAATGAGGAATCCCCAAACGTGATGAATGTGATCGAACACAGACTGTATCAGCCAGTAGCTAACACTGATGCTAACTGGCGCTCAAGGTCGAGCAGACAGCGGCACTCAGCTCAGAGCGCAGCCGAGCCCAGGACTCTGATAGTGGGGGACTCCATAATCAGAAACATTAGCAGCAGGGATACAACTACATGCTGCCTTCCAAAAGCAACAACTTCTGATATAAACAGGGAACTTCAGAACATTCTGATGAAACATAAGACTGCAAATTGACTCATAATTCATGTGGGGAAGAATGATATTCATAAAGAGCAGTCAGAACTCCTTAAGAAGGATTTCAATGAACTTTTTGAAACACTTAAAAGACTGAAAGTTCAAACATTCATCAGTGGACCACTCCCAGCAAGAGGAACAAACAGGTTTTCTCGGCTGCTTGGGATTAATACATGGCTGCAAAAAACCTGCAATATAAAAGGAGTAAACTTCATTGACAACTTCAATCTTTTCTGGAGTCAGAGACAACTATTTCATCGGGATGGCCATCACCCAAACAAACTTGGTTCAAGAGTGTTAAAGGACAATATCGACTTCTCCCTCAATCATCCTTCTGCAGTGTGTGTCAATCTGAACGACACACACACACCTGGAAACAGTATGAATGAACACGGGACTTCACTTCAGCAACAAAATGGACATGCGGTTGACATATCACACAAGGACAATGATAACACCACTGAGCCACAACAACCTCTGCTCACGGACACAATCTCAGCTGAGCCATGCCCACAGAGCTCACCACAGACAGACATATTAGAACTGCTCCAAGATTCAGCACCCAAGGACGACTTCCTGGAAAACAGCCAGGGAAGCCAGGACAGCATATCACAGCCTCCTATAACACCTGAGCAACAGCCCCTTTCACCAGATACTTTCTCACTCTCGCCAGCAACTCCACTTCTGTGCTTCTCACAGAAAATGGAAGAACTAGTGCATGCTGGAACCAGACTATCCCACTCTTTTGCTGCAAGCCCCCAGATACCAACCAAAAATCGTCAGGCACCTCAAACACCGAAGCCTGCGCGCCGAGCTCGCCCGCCCCCTCCTGTGAGAGCTCTTCGGCCTCTTCGGCCAAAACGCCAGGGCCCACACCCTCCTCCATCTGCTCGAGGTGAACCAAAAACAACTGATACCAGCTCTCAGTGATGTATGTCGGGTCCCCGCTTTGATAACAGTAACTTTCTCAAATGTTTACAGAACAAGCGGGAACCCAGTGTGCCTGTATCTTTCTCTATTGCTGTTCTATTACAAGATAGAAAGTCTAAGGCCTTCAATAGCCGTATAGCAAACCCAACTAATCTGGTGCCTATTACATGTCAAACTAAGATTGCTGTGGGGACAAAAAGTAAGACTGTTAAGTTAGCACTTTTAAACATTCGCTCACTTAAAAATAAATCACTTCTAGTCAACGACTTAATAACCACAAACAACCTGGACTTTATGTTTCTAAATGAAACCTGGCTAGAAGACAGCTGCAGTGCAACAATCCTCAATGAAACAGCCCCTCCTAACTTTACTTTTATGAGTGTCTGCAGAGCTGTTAAGAGAGGTGGGGGTCTAGCTGCTCTTTTTAAAGATATCTATCAATGTAAGCAAATATCATTTGGGAATTACCCGTCTTTCGAATATCTGGGTACTGTGTTAAAAGGTGCTCCTCGCATTTTACTTATCATTATTTACAGGCCTCCAAAATATTCTCCAGCCTTTGCTGAGGACTTTACAGAACTGTTATCAACAATTACCTCAGAGTTTGACTGTTTTGCCATTGCTGGAGATTTTAACATTCACATAGATAATGCAGAAAACAATATGGCAAAAGAAATCAAAACTGTTTTAAAAACTTTTGATCTGACTCAGCATGTACATGGACCCACACACAATCATGGACACACTCTAGATTTACTTATCAGTAAGGGTCTAAACATTTCATCGATTTTTATTAAGGATGTAGCACTGTCTGATCATTTCTGTATTTTCTTTGATATATTGATCTCTCCTGCCACTGAAGCTAGATCTGTGTCTGTCAAGAAGAGATGCTTAAATGAGAACACTAGTGTACTATTTATGAAGGCTATATCCTTAACACCAAGCATATCTGCTGACTCTGTTGATTTTCTCCTTGATTCTTTTAACTCAAAAGTTAAAAATATAATTGATGATATTGCTCCTGTTAAAGTCAGGAAGAAGAGTGGCAGACAAAAAGCACCTTGGAGAAACTCAACAGCAGTGCAACATATGAAAAGACAATGCAGAAAAGCAGAGCGCATGTGGCGGAAGACAAAACTTGTAGTCCATTATAACATCTACAAAGACAGCCTGCATGCTTTCAATATGGAACTAGGCAAAGCTAGACAGACTTTCTTCTCAAATATTATAAACAGCAATTTAAACAACACACGCACTCTTTTTGCTACTGTAGAGAGACTGACAAACCCCCCAAGCCAGATTCCTAGTGAAATGCTCTCAAACAGCAAGTGCAGTGAGTTTGCTTCTTTCTTCTCTGAGAAAATCAATAATATCAGAAAGGTGATCAGCACATCCTTGAGTTGCACTGGGGTCAGACAGATCAGACCACCTGAGAAAGTAGTTACTATGTCTGACTTCAAAGAAATTGATGGCAAAATTTTGGAAGAAACCGTACAACACCTTAAAACATCAACATGCGCCCTTGACACACTTCCCACATCTTTTTTCAAAAGTGTGCTAAACAGTTTAGAAGCAGATCTTCTAGAAGTGGAAAATGCCTCACTTCTCTCTGGGAGTTTTCCAAACTCCCTGAAAACTGCAGTTGTCAAGCCCCTCCTGAAAAAGAGCAATCTGGATAAGACCATATTAAGCAACTATAGACCGATCTCAAATCTTCCTTTCATAGGCAAGATCATTGAAAAAGTTGTCTTCAATCAGCTGAACAAATTCTTAAGCTCGAATGGATACTTTGACAATTTTCAATCTGGTTTCCGACCGCACCACAGCACAGAGACAGCGCTCATAAAGATAAACGATATTCGCTTAAATACTGATTCAGGCAAATTATCAGTGCTGGTACTACTCGACCTCAGTGCTGCATTTGACACTGTCGATCATAACATACTTCTTGACAGGCTGGAAAACTGGGTGGGGCTTTCTGGGATAGTCCTAAAATGGTTCAGGTCATACTTAGATGGGAGAGGTTATTATGTGAGTATAGGAGACCATAAGTCTGAGTGGACATCCATGACATGCGGAGTCCCTCAAGGCTCAATTCTTGCGCCACTCCTGTTCAACCTGTATATGCTCCCAATGAGCCAAATAATGAGAAATAACCAAATTGCTTACCACAGCTATGCAGACGACACACAGCTGTACTTAGCCCTATCGCCTAACGATTACAGCCCCATTGACTCCCTGTGCCGATGCATTGACGAAGTCAACAGTTGGATGTGTCAAAACTTTCTTCAATTAAACAAAGACAAAACTGAAGTTATTGCGTTTGGAAACAAAGATGAAGTTCTCAAAGTGAACGCATACCTTCACTCTAGGGGTCAAACAACTAAACATCAAGTCAGGAATCTTGGTGTGACACTAGAGTCAGACCTTAGTTTCAGTAGTCATGTCAAAGCAATAACTAAATCAGCATACTATCATCTGAAAAATATTGCAAGAATTAGATGCTTTGTTTCCAGACAAGACTTAGAGAAACTTGTGCATGCTTTCATCACCAGCAGGGTGGATTATTGTAATGGACTCCTCACTGGCCTTCCCAAAAAGACCATAAGACAGTTGCAGCTCATACAGAACGCTGCCGCTAGGATTCTGAGCAGAACCAGAAAATATGAACATATCACACCAGTCCTCAGGTCTTTACACTGGCTCCCAGTTAGATTTAGGATTGATTTTAAAGTATTATTACTGGTATATAAATCATTCAATGGCCTAGGACCTCAATACATTGCAGATATGCTCACTGAATATAAACCCAACAGATCACTCAGATCATTAGGATCATATCAGCTAGAAATACCAAGGGTTCACTCTAAACATGGTGAGTCTGCTTTTAGCTATTATGCCAGCCACAGCTGGAACCAGCTTTTTTGCCTATGAAATGCAGCACTGAGGTCGAGTAGTACCAGCACTGATTTCCTTTCATTTTTTTGCAGATGATACGCAAATTTACTTGCCTATGAGTAAAAACCATAAATCATCATTGGATTCACTTAAAGTCTGCTTACAGGAGGTAAAAACTTGGCTGTCAAATAATTTTTTATACTTAAATGAAAGTAAAACTGAGCTTATCTGGTTTGGAGGTCCTGCCTTGAGTGATCTTCCTATCTTAGGAGAACTGTACCCCTATTGTACACCAGTGGCAAGAGATCTTGGGGTAATGTTGGATTCCTCCTTAAAGTTTGAAAAACAGATAAACTCAGTGGTGAAATCTGCTTTCTTTCATTTAAGACTCGTGGCAAAGGTGAAGCCTTTTTTAACTAAAAAAGATTTAGAGACGTTGATCCATGCTTTTGTGTTTTCAAGACTTGATTATTGTAATTCATTATACATTGGTGTCTCCCAAGCATCTTTACGTCGGCTGCAAGCGGTACAAAATGCTGCAGCCAGACTTTTGACAGGGACCCGTAAATATGATCATGTCTCTCCTGTTTTGGCCTCCCTGGGTTGGTTGACCATTCGAGATAGAGTTGATTTTAAAATGCTAGTCTATGCCTATAAGAGCTTAAATGGACTAGCGCCATTATATCTTTCCGAACTTCTTGAGGTCCATAAGCCCTCTAGAGCTTTAAGATCTGCAGAGAAAGGGATTTTGTTGTCTGTACCACGCACAAAATACAAGCAACGGGGTGATAGGGCCTTTGCTGTAGTTGCCCCTAGGCTATGGAATATGTTACCGCTTTATATCAGGTCTGCTCCAACTTTAGGCAATTTTAAAAGCCTTTTGAAAATTCACTTATCTCAGATGTTCTCTTTAGGTGTAGAGGGTTGAGCTCTTGTGCATTTATGTCTTACTATGTGGATCTTACTGTGGTGTTTTAGTGTTTTATTATTTTTATTTTTATTTTATTTTTTATTTTAGAATTGCTTGTACAGCACTTTGGTACAACTCACTGTTGTTGGAATAGTGCTTTATAAATAAAGAAAGAAGAAGAAGAAGAAGAAGCTTCCAGAAGAGATCAGATGTGCTCCTACAGTGGTCACATTCAAATCCAGACTCAAAACACTTCTGTTTAGCTGTGCATTTACTGAATGAGCACTGTGCCGCTGTTCGTCCGACTGTTTGTACTGTACTGTATTTTACTCTATTTTTCTAAACTGTTTTAATTATTCTTATTTCTTTTAATTATTTTAATTTCTCCTATGTCAGCAGGGCATTTAGCCCGAAACTGTAAATGCCCACTCAGAAGGTGATAATGTGAAAGTGACGTGTATTAATGTGGGTTTGAAAGTAGAACAGTATTTAAATGACGATATTAAAGTTTTCGTCTGAGAAAGAATGTGAACGCAGTGCTAAAGTGCTAAAGAAAGTGAAAAGAACGTGTGAGTAAATGAGGGAGAAAAGAAAGTTAAAGGAAAGTTGATAGATGGAAGTCGTAAGAAGATTGAAGGTTAAAAGAAGGTTGAAAGATTTAAGTCTTAAGGGAATCCTTTGAAAGAAAGATCTATAATAATATTCTTTTTTTATTTTTTAAAAGTACTGTATTTTATTTTATTTTTCTAAACTGTTTTAATTATTCTTATTTCTTTTCATTATTTTAATTTCTTCTATGTAAAGCACTTTGAATTGCCATTGTGTATGAAATGTGCTATATAAATAAACTTGCCTTGCCTTGCCTTGCCTTGCCTTTTCGTCCAAAAGACTAAGACTAAAACTAAAAGGGCTGCCAAAAACAACACTGCATATTATCATGCCAAACACTCAGAGAGTTGTCATGACAGAAGTATGTTTGTATGTCTTATTATTATGCGTTTTATAGTAAGTATAAAGGTCTGAAAGAAATGCTTGCATGCGCATGAGTCTGAGTGTGTGCATGTTTTATAGTCTGGAGTATATGTCAGTCTGTCTTCTGCACAGAACTCTCACGACCATGTGCTTTTGAAGCCAGAGTGCTTCTCTTTGAAGATCTGCTTCCCTCCCTCTTCTTCATTAAGTCTGTGTTCAGTAGCAAGAGTAATAGGAGTGTGGAGAGCGACATGTTCTCAGCAGGAGAGAGGGGGAATCTGAGCCCCATTAGTGTGCAGGTAGGCAGCCTCTGTCAGTGTTAATTTCTGCACATGTCTTCCTCGTGAGTTGCCATGGTTCTAAAATAATCTGCCTTTTGAAAGTGCGGCAGGGTGAAGAGAAGCCAGGGAGGCGAAATCATACCTCACTTCATTGCTCTAAATCTACATCACATCTGTTAGAATATGAAAACTCCGAGAGGTGGACAGGAGGGAGAAGAACAGGGTTTCACTCTGAATCTCCTGCTGTGTTATAGAAAACGGCTCGATCTATATGAATTTAAATGAGTCCTGATGCTCTTCCTCAGTCCCTCGTCTGCAGCGAGTCTGTTTATGTAGTGATTTGAACTATGTTGCTTGTCTCTGATGGGTTTTTTTTTTCCAATATGGGAGGAAAAAAACAAGGCAGTCTGTAGCTAAAGTATCTCCATTCTCCATTAATTAGCATTTCGAAATAACAGTGTTTTCTGATGAAATATTATCTGAAAAGCATGTGGTGTGAATGGAAAATATTTCATTATATTATAGTAGATATTTTTGAAGTGACACTCTTAAAAACATGGAATTGGCTTTTCCCTGTCTGCTGCTTTGGTTTGCACAGTCTGCGCTGACTCCAGAATAATGAATTACTCTGCATGTTCAGCTCAGGTGATTGGCTCAACAAACCCTCTTACTCAGAACTGAGTGCCACGGGCAAAGATGGCAACAAGCAGGTTGAGTACTTGGCAATAACAAGGTTGAGTACTTGCCAAACAACTGCAATCGAGATGAATGGGGATGCTAACGGATAGCTTTTTCCAAACACTACAGACCTCAAGGGTGTCATCACCACCGGTGTTAGGGAAAGTTACTTGTAAAAGTAATGCGTTACAATATTGCGTAAATACATAATTGCATTTTTTTTTGCATTACTTTTTCTTGACTTGAACTACAATAACCATCATGTTTACAAAGCTCATTCAATGCTTTGCTCTGTACCTTACCCACTATTTTTCTCAACTTGGGGACAGGAGAGTTAGTCAGTCAATATCATCAGTCAATAAATGGGAAAACAAAGTAACTTGCGTTTCTCATTTGAAAAAGTAACTTCGAAATTTTGTTGTAAATTGGAACCACACGTTACTTGTAATGTGTTACCCCCAACACTGACCACCACTACATTGCACTCTAGTGGTTATAAAATAAGAGCCCTAAAATACATTGAACAAAGTTTACATTCATTGCAACATTATGCAAATAAGCAACATTCCTGTAGTTCAAACATTATAGCATGACGCTAGCAATGCCAAGGTCATGGGGTTGATAATTCTAATGCATTGAATTGATCAAAAATGTATACAGTACTTTCAATGCAATGTACTGTAAGTGGCATTGGATAAAAGCATCTGGCAAATGCTTTTAAGTTTAGAAGTTTTAGATATTTCATGTATGACATGATGTACATTCAGGTAATTTTTGTCAGAATAAAATGGACGCTTTTTACTCCCTGGCATAGACAGGATGCTTTTTCTTTGCTAATGCATCATGATAAAGAACTACCAAAGCACATTAGGTGTGTAATTGAAGTTTTATCTTTGTATTTCATCATTCTTATACTATCAGAGAGAATGATGCGAGGTATTTGGTCACAAGTCTGTCTATAGTGTTTTCTGGAAAGCTTAAATCACTGTTCTTTATCAACAGTACACAAACTACTATAAACTAAATTGAACATTAAACATTAGCAATTAGTTATTATCATGAATAGTAATTTTTTTCTGCCATAATTCTGTAATTGGCTAGGGATGTGAGTATCATTAACAGCTTCAGTTATTACTCTGAACGATTACATTTCTTTACCAGTTCAATTAATGAATTTTTTTTTTTTTTTTTTTACTTAAGTATTTGGTATAAATAAATGCACTCCACTGTAAAGTAATGAGATTATTTTTAAAAAAGAAATACATTTTTGAAAAAATCTTGCAAAACGTGTGTTTACAGAGACTTTTTATTTACTTTTTGATTTGAAGTATTTTTAGAGGTGGCAAACACAATCCAATGTTCTCTAAACTATACACAGTACGATATGTTTTAAAGAAATTAAGTTTTATTTAGCATGGACACAATAAATGTATCAGAAGTGACAGTTCAGTCTTTCACGTTGTTACAAAATAAATTTGTTTTAAATAAATGCTGTTCCTTTCAACTTGCTATTCATCGAAAGGCAAATCACAGCATTGATAAAATATGAAATGTTTCATGAGCACCAAATCAGCATATTAGAATGAATTCTGAAGGATCATGTGATCATGATGCTGACTTCTTTCAAAAACATTAAGACATCTTACCAACCCCAAACTTGAGTGTATATAAACAACACTAAATAAAAACTATGGTTATATATTTCATTCATTAATATTTATGAAACACCTCATGTGTATACTTAAATACACATTATAGGAATTTATAGAATTTTATAGAATTCAGTGCCTATATTTCAGTCTGTTTTTGATTTAATAAAAGAATGGAATCATTAGAGAGTCATTTGTTTTGGGAATCAGACTACTAAAGCTGTATGTTTGTGATTCACTAAAATAACCAACTTAGCGTCATTCATTCAGGAATCTGACTAGATTGGTCAAGCTGTCTATTTCAGGCTGTAGATTCAGTATTTGTGGCACCAGTAAAAAAATATATTATTAAATATTATTAAACTCATAGTCAGAGTATTTAAGAGGTATTCTGTCTCCATCTGAATAAGAACCGGTTTTCAATTCCCAACGCTATAATTGAAAGTCTGTGTTTAAAAAAAGAGCTTCCCACTGGTATTTATAATGGTGTTCATGTGCATTCATGTGTAGTCACGATCATTCACACATGACTTAAAAGCAGCATTAAAACCAAGCACACACCCTGGACAGGTCAAAACCTCTCTGTGGACACCTGCAGACAGGCTGGTATACATATAACGCATCTATATGCAGGTAATCGAGCCCCTGCAGCTCGTGATTCGCTGAGGCCACAGGGGTCTCTCTTAGACACACACGCAGGCTGTTTAAAGCAGTTAAACCCAGGATCCTCTGCTGTGACTGATGCTGATTAAAGCCAGCACCTCAACAAACACATGCATTCTAATAGAGGAAAGTGTGGTTTTGGTCAATCTTCCTTTGAAGCTGCTGTGTGTAATTTTTGGGATGTTACAATACTTTCTCCTATCCAAGCTTAATGTGCAGAGACAACTTTTAGTAAGCTGTTTGTAGGTTCATTTCACCAAAAGTGTAAACACTAGGGCTGCAGTACATGCATCCATTCTAAAGAGAATAAATGTCAGTTCAAACTAGTTTAGTCCATTTATGCAAGTTTTTCAGTCATGAAGAACACTTGCGGTCTTTGCACTTGAACATTTAGATCTTTACACTTAGAACAGTAGAACTTTTGATTACCCGTTGGGACACACTGTGTTGTAAAAATGCATGTGTTTAGAGCTTTATTTTGATTTTCAATACTTTGCATTGTAAAATAAACTTCTAAATGTTTGTCCCTACGTAACAGACGACACAATTTGGAAATTGTGGTGCTTCTAATGAATTGATGAATAGCAGTTGCATACAATATACACATACTCATCTTTTTGCACCAATAAAATGTGCAACACTATATTTGACTAACTAATCTTATGTAATATTTGATTAACTTAACTTATAGTGAAATGTATTCCTCAACATCTCACGGGGCACGTGAGTTCCTGAACATGGTGCATGATGGGATAGCTTAGTGTGGGTTTAGTATGCGTTAAGCCAAGGGCACTGAGCTTAGAAGACATGGGACAATCTTACACACTTACCTCCTGTTGCGTGCATGAACTCTCAAGTGGCCAAGACCGCAACTATGGGTATTTGGAAAGGCCCTCCCTCTTCCCCTCATGTGTTCCTGTCATGTGGTTCCTTTGGTTCATGTGTTGTCTTTCCATTGGTTCATTGTTTTGATTGCTTTCAGGTGTCTTGTTTAGTCATTAGTCTATGTGTGTATAGCCCTCTTGTTTCTATTGTCTCTATAGCTTTGTGTGTGTCAACCTATAAGTCTTTGATTTTTGTATACGTTCTATTTGATAAAAAACTGCACTTGGATGTAATCATCTCACCTACAGTGGATTAGGTGTCAACTATTTCATAATATTACTGTTTTACTGTATTTTTGATCAAATAAATGCAGCCTTTTAACTTTTTGAATAGATCCAGTCCATTAGAGGACTAGAATATCAGAACACTGATATTCAATTATGTACGGTACAAGGGCCTCATAATTTAATTATCAGTGTGACCCAACATAAAATCACATTCTATAAGCAGAACATTTTGAACTTTCCACAACCTCGGCTATTAAAGGTTTAACACAGACGATGATCAGTTTTAAAGGCCAAGCGCATCAAATAGCAGTTCAGAACCGTTAAAGTAATGAAGATGGGTGTAAGTATGGGCATGGTGAGGACTGTGTAGAAGATAAGACTTAACTTGTGTATAATCCAGAGAGAGTTCAGTCTTCAATCTCATCACGCTGTAATGAAACACTCGGCTCATTGTGGGTTAATCATGTGGCACGCTGGTACACTGGCACTCTGCCATCCTGGCACCGCCGCTCAGATGTTATTCAGTTATTCAGAACAGTAAAGCGGCCCCTCTTTGATAATTGTGCTTCATGTGACCTGATTAATGCTGCAACAATTTCACACCAACACTGTCCTTAATTGCAGTTCTGATGATTTTATAAATTCTTCTGCACAGCTGCACAGAAATAGGCTCATAATACTGCCATCATAAAATCAGATTAATTAGTCAGACTATAGCATTTACAAAGGGTGGCCTTACAAGTTGTAATGTCTTTGTTATTCCCAATCTGTTGATGTGTATAGATATTAAAAAAGCTTCAAAATCAAACAATATGCTTTTATTCTAGAGTTTTGCTGATGGCCAGTGATGCTGTATCTGATCATCTGCAGCAAACACTATATAACATTGTAAAATATGATTAAATTTAAAATATCTGTTTGTGTTTTCTATTTGAATTTTAAAATTGATTAATTTATTCCTGTGATGGCAAAGCTGAATTTTCAGCATCATTACTCCAGTCTTCAGTGTCACATGATCCTTCAGAAATCATTCTGATATTCTGATTTGATGCTCAATAAATATTTCTTTCAATTATCAATGTTGAAAACAGTTGTGCTGCTTCATATTTTTGTGAAGACTGTGACACATTTCAGGATTATTTGATGAATATACAGTAAAGTTCAAAAGAACAGCATTTTTTTTTAAATATAAATAAAACATTATAAATGTAACATTATAAATGTTAAATGTATGATCAATTTAATACAATCTTGCTGGATAAAAATATTCATTTCTGTAAAAAATAAAAAAATGGTACTGACCCCAAACATTTGAATGGCTGTGTATATCAGTATATCAGTGTGTATTCAGTTTCAATATTTCTATTTTAATATGAATTTCAACATTTAACAAGTTCCTCATTCAGCCCTTGTCTTGTTAATAATCATGCATGTTTCTAGACCTATGCAGTTAATATTAATATTAGTTGATTTTAATATTTTGTTATAAGCTATTTTTTAATAGCAAGCATAAAATGTTGCTACTGACAGATATCCTTGAAATAGGTGTGCTTAGAGATCACACCTGTCTCTGGGACAGTGTCAAGGGAACCTTGAAACACTCTCTGCCTGTCAATCATTGTGCATGTTTGGGTCTGCTGACATCAGGCTGGCTGACACGTCTTTGGGGGGGTGGGCTTTCTTCCAAAGTTCCAAATTATTTTGAGGTTTAATTTGTATGTATAGTCTGATTCAGACTTCTTTTTTTTTTAACCGGTAACATTCAGAATTTATCCTTTTGTGTTCTATGGAAGAAAGAAAGTCATACGTGTTGGGTGTAATATGAATATTATAGTAAATAATGGCAGAATTTACCCATTTTTGGGAAGAAATATCCCTTTAATTTCCCAAATGCATGATGTGTGCATGCGTGCGCACAAAAACATGATGGGTTCTCATGTTTTATGGGGACTTTCCATAGACACTGATTTTTATACTATACAAAGTGAGCTGCATATTCTATCCCCTAACCCTACACATCACAGAACATTTTCTGCATTTTTGCATTTTCAAAACACATCACATGATTTATAAGCTGGTTTCCTCATGGGGACCAAAACATTGTCACCACAAGGTCAACAATTACTGGTATTAGTAATACCCCCCCCCCCCCCCCCACACACACACACACACACACACACACACTGGCAAAACCCCATTATCAATCCGGACACACCGACGCATCAATGCGACAGGATTAGGATGCTGAGGCTGTATCAGGGAGGCATGATGGGAATGCAGAGACAATAGCCATCATGATGATAATACAGAGAACACTTAGCAGCTCTCCAGTTCAACACCTCTGAGTCTGCTTCGCTGTATGTGGTTAGTAGGGTATTCTGAATGGTTACTAGGGTGTTGTTGGTTTCTATTTGGTTGCTTACTGGCCCGCCAAAATGTCTTAATGATATTCTGTTTTCTAATGGCTCAGGTTCCTTTATTGAACTACATGATTTTTTTTCATATTTATTTTTATCTTTAATACCTTTGCTAGTCTGATAGCTTAGTAAAGCAAACACATTTCTCTTCAGCAAAGCCAATGAGTTGAGGTATCATTCATGTCTGTAGCACAAATGCAGGATGTGTTATGTACTGAAGTATAATACTTATGGTTAGGTGTTTGTTCAAATTAAGAAATCAAAGTATGTGCAATTGTAATACTGATGTTTTCCTTACAAAACTCTTCAGAGTGAGAAATGGCTTGTTTAATCTGTAGTCTATTAATGTTCCACCTTCAGCATTGCCAGAGGTAATAAATGACGACATTTCAAGACAGAGACAGACAAAGAGAGTGTAATTATTAGATTTATTTATAACGCAATCTGATTCTTTTCAAGATCTCTTTTTCACAGAAGCGCGCACACACACACACACACACACACACACACACACACACACGTTTACTTGGCTATCTAAATGGGGACATTCCATAGAGATAATGGTTTTTATACTGTACAAACTGTATATTATTTCCCCTTACACTAACCATACCCCTCAACCTACCCATCACAGAAAACTTTATTTTTACTTACCATTAACATTTTATTATGTGAATGTTGATTGTTATATAAGGAAATTATTTACCTGAGGGATATTGAACACAGATAAATATATATTGTGTTGCGATCTTTCTTTCTTTTTTGTAAACTCTGTGTACACAAACAATGTTCTCAATGCTGGAGTTCATGTGTAGAGCCCCTGGTGTTACTTCGAGCAAATTTTCATGTTGTGTCGAGCCTTCTTAGTGATTTAAAAATAGTGATTTTTGATGCTATCATAGTCGTGCTCTTAGCACTCCCATTCAAAAGGCGATTTGACCGAAAACGAAAATACGGTCAAACTTAAAAGTGGCGTTTCCATTCTAATTATGCTTTTAAACTAAAGTTTGCCTCGGGTAGATTAACAAACTAGATTAACAAAGACTCTGGATTGCATTTTGGCGAGAGTTACCCTTTAAAGGTGATCTAAGTAACTTTTTTACCTTAACTGAACAGCTTTGGAGTCATT
The DNA here is from genome assembly GCF_965113295.1 of Leuciscus leuciscus. Lineage (NCBI taxonomy): Eukaryota > Metazoa > Chordata > Actinopteri > Cypriniformes > Leuciscidae > Leuciscus > Leuciscus leuciscus. Next base: position 33,484,485 of record NC_138738.1, on the reverse strand, counting down.
GGAATGGTTATATTACTTATTTCGGGTTGAATGGTGGTCGTTTCGCACCCCCCTGGTGCCCGTGAGCGGAAAATCCGCACTTGCAACTTTGAGCCGGCGGGCCACCGGCCGCCGCGTCAGGAAGTATCGCGTGATATCAGGTGGTCTCGCGATGTAAACAATTGCTTTACGGCCAAAAGAAATCTGATAAAATGCATTTCATTATTGCGCTCCCTCACGCTGTTCGAACCCGAATGAAGAAGACGTTTTAAAGAACGTCCCATCTGCTTTGATGTCGTTGATCTACTTAGCCTCTGGTGTCTAAGAATCGCCAACGAGTTTTTACAACAGTGTTGTCAAATATCTATTCCGAAGCTGTGGGGGGAGCTCTAGAGAGAAACCTGCGAGCAAAAAGCGAGAATACAGCGAAGAAATCCCGAAACTACTGAGCCCTGCTTTAATAATAATCTTTTGATATTACTCCTCCTCCACATTTATTAAATCTCTAAGCCCCACAATTTTTTTTAATAATGTTTTATTCATAAATTTAAAACATGTTCAACAAAGAAGTGAATTCAATTCATTACTGTATGATTTTTTATTAACTTAATAGATTCAGAAAAAATGAATGTCATGTTATTAACCCTATAATTTTGTTCATTTTAATGCTATTATCATTGAGATCCTCATTCGTATCCAAATGGTGTGATATTAAAACAAATTATATCCATTAAATATGTTTTATGTATAATCTACCTATACATAAAGTTTTGAAAAGCTTGTAGTTTGAGAAGTATATCAATTGAATATTGCTGCATTACACAGGTTTGATGCACAGTCTATTTTAAAATCCCTCAGCTGCAATCAGAGAGCTGATAATGCTTGTCAGAATGATGCTGGACTCATATAATGCCTCAGTGCATTCTGCATTATTGTTGATGCCAATGACTGACTCAATATCCTGAGTTTTGGATTCAGAAGTGTAACAAAAAGGAAATGGAAACTGCACACTGTGATAGAGTTGTGGCTTCAATGCATCTATGATGAGGCATCATTTCTGATATATTCCAGCTCTTGAAATCATTTTTGTAGCCCCGACGATATAGAGATCTCTTTTTGCTCTTGTTTTGTTTGATTTGAAAAAACATCAATCTCTGCACAACTTCTCCAAAAGAAGATATCGCATACATTATGTAAGAACTAAAGCCACCTTACATTCCAATGGACATTCGTATGACTATATTACTACTGTGATCGGACTAATTAAGTTCACGTGGAAACTGTAAGCTTATTTCATGTTTTATGCTAATTGTGCTGTATTTGTATTCGTTGTCGTGTGCTAAACTGATAAGATAGTATTACTTTAATGAGTTTCGTAATGCATCCCAATTTACCAGACTATTGACTATAAACTAGGTTCAGTACAAGTTAAGCTCAATGAACAGCATGTGTGGCAATTGTATTTGATTACCACAAAAAGACATTTCCAGTTACTTCCTTTTATTAAAAAAAGCAAAAATCTGGGTTACAGTGAGGCGCTTACAATGCGAATGAAAAAGCCTGTAAACCAAAAATACTCCTTTTCAATAATATAGCCACAAGACGTAGAGTGTGTGAAAAATATTTTTTTTTACTTTAAGTTTAAAGTTATATCTGATTTTACAAATTATAGTGTCGCCAAAAACAAAATTCCTTAAACCCTAAAACCCTACAACTATTGTAATAATGATTTAAATGGCTTTACAGCACAAACAATACTTTACATTATAAACATTATAAAATAAAAAATGTAATAATAAATTCTACAAAAATGACCCCCTTTCACTTTCATTGGAAGTGTCTTGGAATTGGAATCCTATTCAGATAGCGCTAATGAAGCCATTTAAATTCTCCAGAAATCTGTCGAGCTTTCCGTTGAATTCTGCAGACTTATAGCTTATAGGTTTCTCATTTGCTCTGACAATATTCTGGAGAATAGAAGTGTCAAGCCAGTCTGTGCCTTTGAGCTGTCATAAGTTAACTGCGTTTGGGGGATTGAAGATAATACAAACGCTCTATCCAAACAATTTCCCATATAAAATTGACTTGTTGAGTGACCCCGTCACTCAAAGAGCTGTGTGATGGAGGAACGTGGGAATGTACTGATCACAGGGGTCAAAGGTCATAGAGAACCAAAGATTGCGGTTCCTATACCTCTATCTTTCTCCTCCCCCTCACTTGCTCCATAGAGATGGAGTCAAACATGCAGCATGAACTGTTGTACTGAGAAAAGACCTAAAATCAAGCAAAGCTGCTGCACTGCTGACCTACCGGCCAGTGCAGCTAAAACTGAACACAAGTGGGACAAAATAAAGTTTACTCTTGAAAAAAGATATGAGACCTTTAATTTGACCTCGGAAGCGGTTCGTTTTGGAGAACAGCAGACAAACCCATTTGATGTTGAAGCCAGCTACAAGTTAAAAGCACACAAGAATTGCTTTATTTTCAGTGGATGTTTTCAGCTGTGAGTTTATATAACCAGAGAAGTGATCATTGGGCTTCATGTTCCTTAAAAACTCACATAGGTATAATACTAAATCTACAACCCACACACAAACATGTGAAAGCAAAAATCACACTCAATCTCAGAGGTTGACATCACCCTTATACCACCTCTAATGGAATTTTTTAGCATGTTTGCAAAAGTAAAGCAATATGCTGATTCGCTGGATTACACAAAGCTTCCCATAATGCCTTAATCTGTCTTGAAATTTAATAATGTCAACAGTGCACTGTGAATTTGCTCACGATTACAAGCTGCTGCGTGTGCGATTTGAATTTCTATCGAGTGCATCCTCCTTTCACAGCCATTTGCATTTTGATTTCCATGCCAACAGATCAGCTCTCCTGATGAAAGCAAAATAATTCGCCTGGATCCAAAACCACAGACAGGGTCAGGAGAGTCTATTAGGAGGAGCTGGAGAGGATGGACTTGATTTTGAAACAATATACGTTGCGTAATGTTCCCTTGAGTCTTGTGACATAACATGTCTAATGCAGTTGGTGACAAATAGCAGAAAATTACTATGTAGAAGAGCGTCATTTGAATATGGCTGCAGAAGCACTTGTATGTTTCGGTTTTAGCACAGTAAACTAACACAGTCTTGTGAGATGAACCGGACTTGTTTTATACTGAACTATTCTTACTCAGGTTAAATTACATTTTATTAATCTGGTGCTTTAATACACAATAACTCACTACACTTAATCTTTAGGACTCTTCACACTGTTTTAGTGATGAAATCTGTTCTATATCCAAAAAATTTTTTATCACAAGACATTTAAGACGTTGTTAGTTTAAATTTGCAGTGAGATGTTGCCATACAGCAATTGAAATTCAGTGTGGAACGAGAGGATGGAAAATGTACATGCTCATGTTTATTGTGAAGTCTTGACACACTGCTGAACTTGAAAACAGTGTAGCCTATATAACGACCAAAAGACTAGTGTCTAAAAGACTCTTTCAGTCAAGCACATTCATGAGTGAGCAGAAGTGCATTCGGACACCGCTTCAAACAAAATTGCACACTTTATATTAATTTACAAATGTATCACATCCTGGTTCACAAAAGCTTAAAATCTGATCTGAAAAAGTCCAAAAATAAAATAAATAAAAATCAGATTTTAAAGTGGATTTGTTGGTTTTCAAGCATCAACGGTGTTGGGGGGTAACGCGTTACAAGAAGTAACACAAGTTCCCTTTCGTGGTCACTACGAGTTACGTCAGTGACGACGAAATGGGGGTTTCGCATAGAAAGCCTATGACCTTCGAAATATAGAAAACGAGCCAATGGCAATGGAAATGCCTTGGGTCTGCGGGTTTTGCATGTGTAACTCCGCCCCACCTCGTGGGTATATAAGGAAGTACGCCGGCATGGCGCGGTGTGTTTTCGCTTCGGAGCCAAGATCATCTCTTCACTCCACAAGCCATTCCTGAGTTTTTTCATCCTCTTTCTCAGCACTCTTCGAGACGAGCGACTCTCCGGTGTTGGTGTGACAACGATTTCAACGAGTTCACATTGCCTGCTGATCTGTGCGGTGTTCTCCCTGTGCGCTTCAACATCCGCAGAGTTTTCCTCTCACAAAAAGAGCTTGCACGCAGCACGTCTTTCTAAAGATGCCTCGCCCGTGCACTTCTGGTTGCAGTTTCTGACTCTGATGGGCACAATCGCTGTCTTGCGTGTTTGGGCGTTGATCACGCTAAGGCAGCGTTTGTGGATGAGTCATGTTCCCACTGCGGGAACATGAGCATCGCAACATTACGGTCGAGACTCAATGACCTCTCGCGAGGTAGAGTCCCCTCATCCACACCCCGATCTACGGTCTCCTCTGGAGGTCGTACTTCGGCTGGTGGCCAGGGTGACCTGAGGGTGACCCGACAATTCGTCTTCGGCCCACATCCCCCTCTCCAGTGTTGCAACCCGTGAGCGCTCCGACTGAGCGTGGTGGTCCCTCCTCGGAGGCGCCCCACGTCTCTTTCGGCGCTCCAGAGGAAGATGATATGTCGATTGCAGCATCACAAGGTGGGCATGAGGAGGTCTCGAGGTCCTGGAAGGCACCACTGTCTTCCCGCGATCACTCGTCTGCCTTTTCTGCCTTTCCTCCCCTTGACGGGACCGCTACCAATGGGTACACTGGGGTTCCCCCGGTTGAACGTTCTGTTGCGATGCAGCTGTGTCCTCAGAGCGCTTCTTCTCGTGGTGACCCTAAGCCTGTAGATTTTCCTACAGATCCTACAGATCCGTGAATCACCTCACTGCATGCCATGGCCACTCTGCAGGTCTACCAGGCCCAGATGCTCAGGGACATGCACGAGGGTAGGACTGACCCAGGGCTCTTCGATGAGCTGCGTGCCGCCACTGACCTCACTCTCCGGACGATGAAAGTGAACGCACGCTCCCTGGGTCAGGTGATGGCCACTAACGTGGTCCAGGAAAGACACCTGTGGCTGAACCTGGCCGATATGCGGGATGCCGAGTGGACCGGTTCCCCAACACCCCCATATCCCAGGTCGGCCTCTTCGGCGGTGCCGTTGAAGACACCTAACACATTCGCGAGATTCTACAATCTCTGAGTGGAGCCAGTTTCTTCTTATGTACTCGCTTCAACCAGCCGGTACTAGATTCTGCTCAGGTGTCTTTGCTTGCTCGCCATTCCTCTCCACGGACGGGATACGTGCGATATTCTCCTCAGGTGAGCCTAATAAGCCCTGAGTTTCCTCCAGCGCTGTTGACGTCAACGCCAGAGTTATGCCACCGGCAGCTTTCGCGTTGGCCAGGTGCCTCCATGTGCATGGTTCCCCCTCTGGGCGACCCCCACATGTGTATTTCCACTGTAAGCCTCTCTGAGCATGTGTCTTTCCCTCGGCAAGCCACCTTGCCACCCCTGGGGTTGAAATATTCCACGTGCGGCTGGACACCCCAGTGATTCTCCATATGTAGCCCCCTCCCGGGTCATATGTGTATTCTTAAGTCTGTAGTGTAGTGTAGGAAATATACTGTAAGCTGACTACACCACCTCCTTATTCAAGGCAGGAGGAGCCCTCCCGGCCCTGTACAAAGTCACTGAGCACTGTAACACACAAAAAGAGGAGAGCAGTACCAAAGAAACAAAAAGCAATAACACAAACAATATTTAATATAAAAATCACATTAAACATTAATATCAAGTAAAAGAAGAAAAAAAACGTTAATACGCATCAATATAACCCGCAATAAAAGAGAACAAACAAAACATACTTTAGCGAAAGTACATCTCAACATGCTAAAGTATCTCAGCTCTCAACATGATAGATAAAAGTACTATAAAACAGGAGCCCAGATATTAACCACATCAAATAAATGTTTGTGAATTAATTGCGTCAAAACTTTAATAAAAAAAAAGAAGTAATTGTCATAAACAATCGGCCTCAATAAAATATACTGCATTTACCGTTATTCAGCATTCCAACAAGGCTGTCAGCCCATTGAAGGGACCGCAGCAATAAATGTTTGTCTGCCCCGCTTCCCAGACAGAGAGTAAAACCTCTTCATAAATCAGCCTAAAAGAAGAAAGGATCACATAAGGATGGAATTGCGCTATCAAGGCACAGTCATTCAACACAAACAAACCACACAGCTAATAAATGTTGATTTATCTATATGAAAGGGCACAGAGGCTGCACATTGAGCACAACTTCAGAAACATGGCAGAACTGCAGAAATCTCACCATCTGATGTTGCAACAACCATTTATGCTGTCTTGGTCATATGACTAGCCACCTGCACCTGAAACTGCTTGCTAGCCAGTCTCCTCCCACATGTAGTTCTAGACTAAATGTGAACATGCATATACTCATCTAACTTGCAAAAAAAAAGTTTGAATAAAATGAATAAAAACAGTGAAATGCAAACGCTGAATATTACACAAACCTGCAATGATTAAATGTTAAATTACACAAATATACTTTAGGTTTTTAATCTCACTTTATTAACCAAAATCTTTGCTACTGAACTACGGTGATCCAATTCAACCATAATAAGCAAAAACAACTTAAGATAAACATCACATTTGTGTTTAATTGTTTTGTTTTCATTGCTGAAGTAATAAGGCTTGTTCGACTTCATGCAGCTCTGCGCAGACCGATCTGCGGCTGACTTGAAGCAGTGCATGCCGGTTTGAAATTTTGTCCGACTTGATACAGCGCCGACGCCACGTGACTGTGACGTATGCCATCAAAGTACCGCGAGAGCGATTCGAGAGGAAAAAATTTAAAAACCTCGACTCCACTTCATTGATAGTAGCTAGGCTTATGTTGAACTTTAGTCTTGTTCAAACAGACACTGTATTAAGCAGTACATAAAGTATTGAATGGAAATGTCTCCGAAACATCTGTGTATTTGGCAAATATTGCATTTATTTCACTTCAACTGTGGTAAAGTATGCAAACACCACGTGAGCAGTCACTACGGGAACCAGAAAGTGTCCGACTTCACGTCTCCGTTTGCAGCTCCTCCCCGCCTGCACGCGGCAACTCTCGCCGTTTGGTTACATCCAACCGCAGCCGATGTCGAACAAACCTATAGTCTTTAACTTTATTCTGCGATCCAGAATGGCAGCACAGCTGAAAGGTTTGTTTGAGCTGCGCCCTCTACTGTACAGGAGTGAATTTGCATTTCCTTCAGCATGAGGCTTATTGATTTTACTTAAGTAAAAGGGCCTTTACATTTGCCAGCCCAGATGAGAAAAAGTAACGCAAAAGTAACTTAAAAATTTTCCATAAAAATTAAATAACGCAATTTGTTACTTTTCAGTAAGTAATGCAATATTGTAATGCATTACTTTTAAAAGTAACTTTCCCCAACACTAAGGATCAGACTACAAAATACAAAACAAATTTAAGTCCAGTACATCAACAAAAGAAAAGGGTTAGGGCAAATAATTATATAGCTATATATTTGCTAAATCTTTTATATGAACACTGTGCAGTTCTTTTGCAATTTGAAATGCGCTTTTTCATGTCAAAGTTAAATATGGCAGTAATATATGACAACCTTACTGGTTTGCACTATGCATTCGTAGGGAAAGTTTGTTTTTCACCCATAATGTTGTACCAAACCTGTACCACTTTCTGTGGAATACCAAAGAACATATTTTGATGAATGTTTCTACTGCATTTGTCCAAAACAAATCTCCTTTGACTTACATTAAATTTTCAAAATAAAGTCACTGTCACATTATGGACTCTTTCTTTGATATTCTATTTTGTTTCCTTTAGTTCTTGTTTCCCTGATCTGTTTAGTTTCGGTTTCCTTTGTTACTGATTATGTCCTCATTTGTTTCTATGGTTACTTATGATTTGCATCTGAATCTCATTATGTTCGCCTTATACTGTATTTATACTCCCTGTTCAGTTTTGTCCCTTCTTGGTTCTTGTTTATGATTTTTCCCTGCATGAGTTCCCGTGTTTCTCCTCAGTACTTTGGATCATAATAAAGTCTGTCTACTTGAATCTTCTTCTCCGTGCATTGCTTTCCAGAGTATTTGTGACAGTCACAGGTTTGGTTGTTTTCTGCTGTACAAAATACAAATGGAAAAAGAAATGTAGAGACTTTGGCAACTTTAGGTACCCGCAGGCTTAAATGGGTCAAGTGTCTTTAAGGGGCACAAAGGTGTTGTGATGGTTCATGGCTCAATCCCTCAGAGGTTTGAATATACAACTTTTCAGTTGCCAGCCAAGATCATTAAACACTAGACACACCACCCCAAGTTGCTCATTACAGGTTCTGTTCTGAAAGTGACAGATCCTTTCTAAACTTTTTTCTTACTAAACCTTTTTACACAGTATTACCTTTTACCAATATGTTCCTAATTTAACAGCAGGGTTCTCCAAATGCAGATCTGATTAACCAATCTACAAAAACTAAAACATTAACAATGCAATGATTGATGGATTTCACTAGCTGATCAGGAATGTTTTATAGGACATATGTGCCTTGTCAAAATCAGGTAAGTTAAAAAATAATGGCCAACTTGCTGTTGGGCATCAAAGTCTTGAAGTTACTTTGCAATTCACAAAAAGTTTGCAAACTCAGACTAAAAAAAAAGAAGAAAAAAAACATGTTGTGAAAGAAAACAAGAGACTCGACAGCAGAAGAACTGCTGATGTACTTCTCCTCACGGACTCATGTAGAACCTCGGACTGAAGACCAGTCTACAAAACGCAGCAGTCATTATGACAGATGCTCAGCCCCCTGACTTACCGATAGCTTGCTCCTCCTACTTTGAAGTCATGGTGCTTTTGATCTTTTGGTTTTCTGACTACAGAGGAAGAGAAGGGTTGAAAAAGTGAGGTCTCAGTGTTGTCCTCAGCCCTGTGTCAGCAGCTTCAAGTAAGTGTGTGTTGGTTAGGGTATGTACAGGGTATGACAAAAGTCATAATTGTCAATTATTTCCCTTGATATTTTAGATGATTAATAGAACTTACTTAAAAACACTATATATATATATATATATATATATATATATATATATATATATGACACATATGCTGTGTCTAAGTGTTCTTAAGTATTTTAGTGTAAGTTCTAATAATCAAATCAACAATATCAATGGAATTAATAATTGACGATTATGATTTTTGTCATTCCCTGACAATTTGATTTACAGAACTTGCACTCAAATCCTTAAGAACACTTGGTGTGTCCCTTTAGACACAGCATATAATATCTGTCGTCGACATCTTTAATCCGGCATAGACGGCTTTTAATCTTTGGAATAAAGTCATGAAGAGACTGTTTTAGTGACATGTGAGCGTCGCTATGGTTGGCTTATTCAGTTGTTCAGTCTGAATGAATAGCTAAATAATGGTGTTAATGGGAAGAATAATAAAAAAGTTAATATATAACTCACCCACTTCCCAGCAAACAATAGCCGTCATTTCACTGTCTACGTTAACTATAGACCTGATATAGTCCGGCTATGAGTAACCCACTTCTAGCCAAAAATAACCTTGAATTTAGTCACATGTTGTTTTTGCCAAAATAACTTGTGAGATGTATGATATTCAGTCATGTAAGTAGTCATCAGTTATTACAAGATGTTTGGTTTCATTTCTTTGACATGTTTTATGTGTAGCCTTTGTCTATTCTTGGGCTATGGTTTGACGTCTATAATATTTTCATTGACAGCCCAAATATTGTCTTGTTTTAGCCTAGACATCAGGGCTGTGTTTGGACGGCTATTAGTCATCCTTTAAATGCAAAATTGCTAGCTGGGCTAGATATCACTGCTTGGTTACATCAAAATCAAACTTGAAATGACTTGAAACTTTTGAGTTTTTAGTGAGCAATCAGCTTGAAAATTCATCATGACACCTGCAGTGTTTAAGCAAGCTTTCGTGACTGACAATTCAAAATAAGATAACTATTAAAAAAGAACAGCTGAACATTAGCTCACAAATAGAATTAAGTTTTTCTGCGTTCTTATAGTTATTATTTTGGAATCTATGCAAAAACTTGATGAGTTTTATATACTTGGTTTTAATAGGCCTTTTTTAACAGGCCTTTTTTCCTCTGATTCTCCATCCATCTTTCCCAGATAAAAGAGCCCAGGTGCACTCGTCCATATTTTTACATCATTTGCATTTCTTGCCTGACCTGGTTTTCCATTTGTCCAGTCACTCTTCCAAACCCCTTTCCAAATGACAGCTGTGACTTTTTACACATGTGTCTTTTCCGGAGCAAACCACACGACACATGTTAAGGCCTGATCGGTGACCATTGGTAAGGGGTCCGTTTACCTGCTGGTTTGGTAATAAGGAATATGCTTTTGAACAAGACTGTGTTGTAGACTGGGCCAGTGGCCCAGTGCCTTGGGTTCTCAGACTGACAAGGGCCTCAAAGTCTCAGGCTATATGACCCAGGACTGCCAAAAGAACCTAAATATTAGTGCTCTCTACATTTACAGTGCAAGCTGACCACTATTTTCCAAGGCCACTAAGCACATTTGACGTGAACTGACCACTAAGGTTCCCAGGCACCATTTTGGGGTGAACTATGCCTTATACCCAAACTGCAAAAAAAAAAAAAAGAAAAGTGTGTATATATATATATATATGTATTATTTTAAAAAAAAAATGTAAATATGTATTTATTTTATTTCTAACACATATTTATATTTGGATATTTTTGTTTACTTTTAAATACATAATATATATATATATATATATATATATATATATATATATATATATATATATATATATATATATATATATTTAATGTATTTAAAAGTAAACAAAAATATCCAAATATAAATATGTGTTAGAAATAAAATAAATACATATTTACTTCTTTTTTTTTTTTTTACAACATACAAGTAAATTTTCTAATACAAAGCTGTGCGGTTTACAACTTTAACTTACATTCTATATATTTTCAACATAAATTCTGTCATTTTTATTGTGATGTCTGGTTTTATTTTCTTATTACAGAGATTTTACAGCTATTCTCAATTTCCACCTGCATAATAATCATTATAATGAAATTGACTCCATCCCACTCACACTTTGAGGTAATCAATGCTTTTTAAAGACCTTCCCAGCATTATGACGTTTTGGTTCTCTGACATGGACATATTGCACTATTGCAGTGATGTAAGTCCCCTTATTGCTGAGGAAATAATGTCAAACTGGTGTTTAGAATCGATTCCAGTCCTTATCTCCTCAGTTTACCTCTGACTTTTGCTATAACACTATAGGATTTTTTTTTTTTTTATCTTCCAAGTAAAGGCAGGGCAACTCATAAATGCCCCAAGCTTGACTTTGTCACCTTTCTTGTGCCTTATTTTTGTGACTGTTACCTCAGACATTGTCTTCGATGTTTGTTCCTCCCCCGCACTCGCTGAGGCAGGACTGCCACAGAAACTATTATATGGTTGCCTAAGCAACAGCTTCAAATGAGATTCTATTATTAATGACTTGAGAAGAAAGTCTCTCACACTATTTATCGATTAGTCAAGCCCAGCCCTACGATCAAAATGTCACCCAGAATTTTTCTCTATTCAAAACTCCATGGATTTATGAGTCAATACAGGAAATCAAAAGTGAGATACATTCATTTGATGGTTTATTTAGTTTTTTTTAGACTGTTAGGAGCATAAAGAAAATGAATGATTGCAGAGAGAATAATTGGGAATGAAGTATTTGTGTGAATGACAAAAAATGCTAGCTCTGTTTGAACTTGAGTTTTTTACATAGACGACAATCGTATACCAAGAACACTATGACACGTGCCACTTTTGTAATACTTTTTCATCTTTTTTAAAATGCTTGATGCTGGTCGCTATCACTGCCATTAAATCACAAAACTGGTCCATAAAAGAAAGAACAGCATACGTCATTAGAAGTTAGAACTATACTAGGGTGAATAAAAAACAACTTCATTTTTTGTTAAATTTTAAGGTGAACTATCCCTTTCAGCTTATTTTTAGGCATTTAACTAAAAGCCTTTCAGAAGGGCTAAAATGCTAACTCATTTCCGAGTTTTGGCCAACAAAAATACCTCATCCCTGCAACACACTCAATTGTGAGTCAGGTCTTTTTGTCCTCACTCTTAATTACTAGTTACATTTATTTAATCTTCTCTGTCATCACCAGAGCGTAGCACACACCTGGATAATGTGACGGCAAATGTAGCACCAGAACGCAGCAGAGAGGAGACACAGAGTGAGGTTTAGACTAGGAGGGAATGATTGATAGAGGCTATTGAGCTAATTATTTGGCCAGAGTTACACCCCTACCCTGTGACTTTTATTGACCACACAGAGAATCAGAAACTCAATTTAGTGATTTATCTGAAATCCCAAAAAACAACAACAACATTTTTTTTTACATTACTACACTACACTGAAAGGGTTACATAAGATGAGCACCCTCTGATGGCCTGACCGCTGATCAGCATCAACCCTGCTTTGCTTCAGGGTTAAAGGGATAGTTCACTTTGAAATTAATTTTTGGTATGTTTTAGCTTACCTCAAGGGCATCCAAGATGTAGGTGTCTTTTTTTCCGCAGTAGTTTCAATTTTGATATTTTTAGGTCAAACCGTTCTTGTCTGTCAGTCATATAATGCAGGTCTATGGTCATTATCTCAAAGAGCATGCACAGAGTCCAAATTAAAACAATTCCCCGTTGTCCAAATTAAACAATTCCCCATCGTAAGTACACATTGATGGCCTAAGACACGAAACGAGCGGTTTGTGTGAGAAAACGAACAGTATTTATATCGTTTTTACCTCTTATACACAGCCATGTCGAAGTGATCTGATCTGACGTGTACGCAGACTGGTGCATAGATATATACACTAGATGTCACCTTAAAGACATTCGTTCCAATGAACTGCCGTAGACAAGGCGACATCTAGTGTGTATATACCTATGCACCAGTCTGCGTACACGTCAGATCAGATCACTTCGACATGGCTGTGTATAAGAGGTAAAAACGATATAAATACTGTTCGTTTTCTCACACAAACCGCTCGTTTCGTGTCTTAGGCCATCAATGTGTACTTACGATGGGGAATTGTTTAATTTGGACGACGGGGAATTGTTTTAATTTGGACTCTGTGCTTGCTCTTTGAGACAGTGACCATCAGACAGTGACAGACAAGAACGGTTTGACCTAAAAATATCAAAATTGAAACTACTGCGGAAAAAAAGACACCTACATCTTGGATGCCCTTGAGGTAAGCTAAAACATACCAAAAATTAATTTCAAAGTGAACTATCCCTTTAAAGCAAGAATTGCAGGGTGGCTGCTGCTGAAATTTGGTTTAGTACAGAGATATCAGATAATTTATGGGGATGTCTGGTTATAGATCGCATACACCCACACAAATACACCAACTTTGAGCCTCACCATGTCAAAGATGTGCATAACTGTTAATTATTGTCAGATTTTGTGTCTTCTTAAAGGAAAAGTTCAGCCAAAAAATGAAAATACTTCTTGCTATCCCTAATATATGACTTTCATTTCAGATAAACACAAATAAAGATTTTTAGGAAAATAATCCATCTCTGTGAGTCCATATAATGCAAGTGAATGGGTGCCGCTTGTTTGATGCTTGAAAAACCACACACAGCGATTGTGACGGTAATCCATAAGATAGGTGTGTGTGTAACGGATGTAGGCCAGTAAGAGCTATACATGTAAACCTCAATCCCCTGGCCTCAAAAGGTGCGCTAGCAGCTGCGGTCTTTCGCGTCCTTGTTAGCACTCCCACACCAGAGACCCCGGTTCGAATCCCACTCAGAGCAGGTCGAGTACGGGTGTAAGAAAAATACTTTTTAAACATTTTCTCATGTGACGTAAGTGCATTGTGAAGTTCACAGGAGAAATGGCGTTCAACAGTTCTTTAGTGTTATTTCTCATGCGAACTTCACATTGAACTTACGTCACGTGTCAAAATGTCCCTCTCATGAATGCTCATATTTGAGTTGGTTGGAAGCAAATATTTATAGCTAAAAATTAAAAAAATATTATTATTTTTTATACAAACACCCATCATTTTACTTCAGAAGACATTGATTCATCCTCTGGGGTCGTATGGATTGGGCACGTCACGATTGCTGTGTGTGGTTTTTTAAGCGTCAAACGAGCGGCACCCGTTCACCTGCATTACTGTATATCACAGAGATGGATAATCTTCATCTGTGTTTATCTAAAGAAAGAAAGATGGCATGAGTGTGAGTGAAAGATGAGAGAATAAAATTTTTTGGGTGAACTATCCCTTTAAATGTCTTTTGCATTTGTGTCACCATACAGAAGCTTATCTACCCTAACCTGCCTCCTTAAAATTTCTCATACTCGCCATCTATCCTCATGTGCTTTTCTCTTTTTTTCTTTCACTTTCATCTACTACACTCTCTCCAACATCTGAGCCCCTGCTCGGCTGTAATGGAACATTTACCCTAAAAGCACGGCTGAAACTGTCATATCTCCTGTGTGTGTTATACCGTGGCTGCTTAAACCCCAGCGCCCCCTCTTTCTCCCCATCTTATCTCTGACCTGTAATAAGGGTGCTGTTCTGTGTGAGTGAACATTTCATCTCCAAGAAAATCAGTCTCTGAATGAGCAGGACATTTCTGCCTGTTCCCATCAGGTGAGCTCTGCGGCGGCAGGTAAAATCCAACATGCTGCGATGCTCACGGATCTGATGATGAAACACACTCATGCATATCCTGGCATGCTGGCCTTGGGCCCAGAGCACTCCTGTTTGCTGTGAAAACTGATGCGTGTTGCAGTCTGCTATGTGCGGGGAAAAGCATATTTTAGGCATATTTGTGTTTTGAATATATAATTTGAAAGATTTAAACTGCAGGACTGACAGAACATTGATACTGATAGGATGCTGGTGGCATAGCAAATAGGTTAGCTGTTCTGCATCCAGACTCCCACAAGGTTTGAGACCGAGAACATCTAGTTTAATCCACAGAAGCTTTCCCAAAAATAACTCCAAGGGTGTTGGAGATTGGATGACCCCCAGTTCTAAAACTTCTCCTTCTCTGTGTGTGTGTATACTGTACTGTATATATATATACATACATTTTTGGCTATATATTTTATCAGGCCCTGTTTACACCTGGTATTATTCTGGTCGAATCGATCAAAAGTGCACAAGGCTAAACACAGGTGTAAACAGAGTCTAAAATGGTTTGAGCTTGTCCACTTTCGACCACTTTCAGAGTCGAAAACACATTCAACCATATTGCTTTCGTAGTGTAGCCGCTCATGTGGTCGAATGCATTCGAACAGCCACAAAAGACAGTCTACTCTCCACCTACTGACCTAATGCGTAAACATTATGGGAAGCGCGCTGGTCAGACGGGATTTAAACTTTGTCGGCTGAAGACCCAGATTTAGTTTGAAGATGAAAAGCACAATGTTCTCACCATTCCTGATTTCTAACACACTCACAGCGTTCAGCGTGGTCTTGCGGCTGTCAGAGCAGAAACGAAAGCTGATGCTCTCCCTATGTTTTTCCGTCGTCTCCTGGCACGTTCGTTGTTAATTGGTTGAGCTTATTTTGTCCATTAGATCAAATTATCTGAAAAAGCCCACCCAAAAAGCAGGACAGAAGTGGCTAAAAGTGGACAAAAGAGACGGATTAAAACACCAGGTGTAAACGAAAATGTGTCTCCCTCGTCTACTTGTGATTCGATCGTCCAAAACGTATCTTAATACTATAGGTGTAAACAGGGCCTAAGATAGTAAATGATTTTTCTTGCCCCTTGAAGTACATTTTGTATATGTTCAATCTTAAAAAACATTTCCTTAATCTGTGCTATTTACATAATATATTTAGCACATCATTTCTTTGTTTGTTTTCTTTTTTTTTTGTCAAATGGGTCCATTGTCTAGTCCCCACTGTAATTGATGGCACTCTCGAGGAGCACATTTGAATTATTAATGTAGGTGTACACTTTCGATTCAGAACACCAGCATGAATTTGTGAAACCACAGGGAGTGTGTACATGAAGAAAAACCCACCTTCAACTGTCTAGACAGATTTTGTCGGCATACTTGTTTGTTTAGGCTTCATTTTGCCCTTTTTTTTACTTTCTCTCACACAAACTCAAGTTGTTTTGCATGTAGATCCCATTAGACTCATCGCACCTGTGCCTCAGGGCTTCAGGTGGACACCCACTCTAGCACGTCTCATGAAAATTTCATATGCATGAGAACAAGGAGAGACGGCGGGAAAAGAGACGGAGAGGGAGGGAAAGAGGTTCGATGAAACCGGTTACCATGGTGAGACTGTCAATGTCGATATCCGATGTGTCATCTTTTAGACTTTAATTGGGTACCCCAAGTGTTTTTCTCTTTTTCTTTCTAGCCAAACCCCCTCTTCCTTCCACCCACTCATTTGTGTGGAGAGCGTGCCAAAGTTTGTGCAAAGAATGACTCAACCTCAATGCCTGTTGAGAGTATCTCCCTGGCAATAAAGTCTTCATACACTAACAATGCTTTCTCACAATCTGCCGCTGTCACCAAATCTACAAATCTTTTATAAGTAGTCTTTTCCTTGGCCGACAAAACCACCTCCTTTAAATCTCAGGTGACTTCAAGAGCAGTTAAATGGAAAAGGATGGAGAACACAGTGCCCAAAGATGGCATCTCTGTCTTTATAATGAGATTTTCACCTGACGTCAATCTGCAGACATGCAGGCTATCTGTGAAAGTTGTTGATTGAAGTTTAGGAGAGAGAGGCAGACGTTTGGGTGACGATGGCACCAACTCTAATCCCCCAATACACCAAAGCAATCTCAGGCCTAATCTACGGCAGACGATTGGAATGAGACGCGCCGATTAAAATGGTGTGTGTCTGTCACCCTTTTTTTCTGTCTCTCCCTCCATCAACATCTTCCCCTTTTTGTATTCTCTCCCACTACGCACCTCAGAATTCAATTTGATTTCAATTTAGGGAGTCACAATCTGTTTCCAAAATGATTCTCACTGTACCTCAGTTTTTTGGTATGGGCAAAAATATGTATGTCTCAAGTTTTAAATGTTTTGACAATTTAAAGTGGCTCATGGCTGAATTCAGTGTACAGATGTGTCCTTTTCTGTGGCTGTGAATGATCATCTTTCAGGTGCATGATTGTAATTGTTATTCCTCATTAAATTCCACAGAGTACATAGAGAACATGAGCTCATAACATGTAAGTGTTTCCAAGAGACTTATTTCTCTGTTGATGGCCATTCAAAAAAGACTAAAGTTTTTTTAATGTTTATTCAGAATTAAATTGATCAAAAGTGAAATTAAAAACATTTACAATGCTACAAAAAATCTATTTATAATAAATGAATAAATAAATAAAAACTTTCTATTCATCAAAGAATCCGGGGGAAAAATCAGCACAACTTTAACATTGATAAGAAACTTTTTTTTAGCACCAAATCAGCATATTATAATGATTTCTAAATCTTAAGGATCATGTGACACTGAAGACTGGAGTAATGATGCTGAAAATATATCGTATTTTAAAATGTGTTAAAATAAGTTTTAATTGTATTGTATTGTAAGTTGTAATTGTAAAATGTACTTTACTGCAATTTTTATTAAATAAATGCAGCCTTGATGAGATGAGATATATTCCACTGCTTTTCATTTCCCCTTTTTCCTTATGTTTTTTGAGTGCTTTTAGCCTGAAATTGACAAAATATTGTCCCTCATACTGTATGTTTGTTTGTGTGTGTAAACACACTTCGTTCATCATATAAAAACTGCTCCAGATGTGCCCTCTGTGTCACAGCATCTGTAATTTTTTGTCATATGCTTTTTAAAAAGCAGATTTCCTTTAATATTCCCCTTGTGATTTATATATATTTTGTGTGTGTGTGCGTGCGTGCGTGCGTGCGTGCGTGCGTGCGTGTGTGTGTGTGTGTGTGTGGATCAAACCAGAATCATTTGAGAAAGTATCATGATGCATTTTCCCAACCCTTACAACCCACTCTTTGCTCTGGCTAGATGACATCATCCTCCGCCATCATTACTTCACACGGGTCCATCTGTCCCATCATCTCTACGTTTATTAACTGTGACAATATGTCATATTTAGCGACCACCTGTGGCGGGACACACACAGTCATGGCACATATGAATGATTTGGGCCATCATTCTTCAGTTTCCATCTGTTCGACACACTCACCGTCTCTATAACTTCCCCACGATAACGTCTCATACAGATTTCTCTTCCTACTGTGATTTATGCTCTTTTTCAAATTAGCTCTACTTTGCTCAGCAGTGTTAGTACATGTTATAAAATATAATGTCCCTACAGTGTCCTAAAAGCCATCAGGCACTCTGGAAGGAGAGAGACAAGGAGGAAATTATGAGACATATACAAAAAATAAGTCGATGTAAAAAAAAACAACAGCCGAGTAGCCAGATGCCATAGTGTGAGACGCTGAGTTCATACTAATTAAACCCTAGGCGAGAATAGAGAGTGAGAGAGTTTAGAGGGAAAGAGAAAATTAGGACAGGAAAGTGAAGACTTAAAGAAAAGTTGGAAAAAAAAGACAAAAAAGAGAGAAAATGTGAGGAAAAGAGAAAGGAAAACGTACTCGGTTACTAACGTAACCTCGGTTCTCTCTAGAAGAGGGAACGAGTACTGCGTAAGTATCTTACGCTAGGGGAAAATCCCTTTTCCGCGAGATATTGAAGCCAAAAAATTATCCTTAATTTTGTATTATTGTAAGACGCATTGCGGCAGCATACAGACATAGGCAAGACGGCTCGTTCTGCGGCAACTGCAGCAGCCTATCGAGCGAGGCCTAGCGTGACGTCAGACCCAATGAGGGTGCTTCGCGCCCGTTGTGTCACATCCCGCCGAAACGGACGTGGCTTAGGCCTATAAATCCGGCTCGCAGGCAGCTGATATCTGGTTTTTCATCGCCGAAGCGAACCAGAGCGTGTGCATGCACGGCAAGATACGCAGTACTCGTTCCCTCTTCTAGAGAGAACCTAGGTTACGTTAGTAACCGAGTACGTTCTCTTACGAGAGGTCTCTCGTACTGCGTAAGTATCTTACGCTAGGGGACCCAATGTAAAACGCCGTGCGTGCTGGGATCTGACACCAAAGACCCAAGGGCGAAAGCCCGGGGTTCATATAGTGCACAATCACCAAGGGAACTCACAGGGAGTCCGGGAAGAGGGAGGGGCGGAACCGCGCTCTTCCACATATAGCAGCGTCCCTCAGACGCAAATTACATCATACAGACAGGGCGGAGTACGGCCTGAACTGATGGAAAATTGTGGGTCTTATTCATTTGCCCATAAGCATTTAATGGTCGATCAGCGAACAGTGCTCAGCGAGCAGTGCTCAGCGGACACAGTATTCTGAACCGATAGCATCAGAACAGATAGTACTGGTTTGTTTAGACCGACAACAGCCTGGCCTGTAAGGCGGGAACCTCTAGGTTATAAAACCTTATAAATGTAGACGGGGGGGCCCAGCCTGCCGTCATACATATATCTTGCAAGGAAAACCCACTTGACCAGGCCCACGATGAAGCCATGCTTCTCGTGGAGTGCGCTCTGACACCCAACGGGCACTGCATGCCCTTGGAAGTGTATGCCAGCGCAATGGCGTCAACTATCCATCTGGATAGGCTCTGTTTCGATGCAGCTAGTCCCTTGGAACGTCCGCTGAACGAAACGAAGAGCGGCTCCGTCTGTCTGAAGACAGATGAGCGAGACACATAAGCTCTTAATGCCCTGACTGGGCAAAGGAAGCTCGCGTCTCCTTCCTCGTCAGAGATCGGTAGGGCTGACAGGGAAATGACCTGCGCCCTAAACAGTGTGTTGAGGGATTTTGGAACATAACCGTGCCTAGGTTTGAGTATAACTCTTGAGTCATTAGGCCCAAACTCCATGCACGTCGCGCTTACTGAGTGCGCGTGTAAGTACCCTATGCGCTTCACTGAAGCGAGAGCCAGAAGAAACACTGTCTTGAAAGACAGGTGTTTAAGATCAATTGTCTGTAAAGGCTCGAATGGGTCACCTTTCATGGCTTCCAGTACCGTAGAAAGGTCCTGCCCTTGTCCAACAGCTCTTGTAGGAAGGAGAGAACCTCCGTCACCCCACAGTCTGGGGGCGACACGCCACGAGCTGTGCACCAGCTGGAGAACACTGACCATTTCGAGGAATAGAGACGTTGCGTAGACGGAGCTCTAGCCTGCGTGATCGTGTTTAACACTCCGCTTGGGAGGTCAGCGGGTACCCGTTGATGGCCCAAACATGAAGGGACCACAGCTCTGGGCGCGGATGCCAAATCGAGCCCTTGGCCTGAGAGAGCAGTGCTCGCTAGCTGCATCAGAACTGGGAACCAGGGTTGGTTTTTCCAGAACGGCGCTACAAGTAGCACTGAGCATCCTTCTTCCCTGATCCGTTCTATCACCTGAGGCAGGAGAGACGGGAGGAAAGGCATAGAGCGGGCGGCGGGGCCATACATGAGCCAGCGCGTCCCTGCTCTTGGAGAAAAATTCCAGACAGTGAGCGTTTTCTTGAGACGCGAACAGGTCTACTTCCGCTCTGCCGAATTTCTTCCACAGCAGCTGGACTGTCTGTGGGTGTAGAGACCGCTCGCCTGTCGGAACATTGTTCCTGGACAGTCTGTCCGGTCCTATGTTTCAGAGCCCTGGCACATGCTCTGCTCTCTGCGAGAGCAGGTTGCGCTGAGCCCACACCAGGAGGCGTTCTGTCAGCCTGTGTTGTCCGAGCGGACCAGGACGTGGTGTCCTCTTATTTGGGGACAAAAACGCGTCAGCGCGTTGTCTACTGCCAGTATTTCAAAGCAGTCTATGTGTAGAAGCTTCTCCCGTTCTGACCATTGGCCGAAGAACGGTCTGCCCTCGAGCAGCGCTCCCCATCCTGAGGTGGATGCGTCCGTAGACACTACCTTCACACTCGAGGAAGTCCCCAGGCTTACACCTGATTGGTACCAGTCGTTTGCTTTCCAAGGTTTCAGAGCTGCGATGCATTTCTGATTAACCTTGACACGAAGCAGACCGGAAGCCCACGCTCGGCGCGGTACTCGCACTTGCAGCCAGAACTGTAGCGAAGCAAGCCCAGCTGAATTACTGATGATGCTGAGGCCATGAGACCTAGCATCCTCTGAAATCTCTTGAGCGGGACAAATGCGCCGCAGCGGAAAGAGCTCGCTGCGCGCTAAATGTCTAGTACGCGCTGTGGTGACAGTCGCGCTATCATAGACAGCGAGTCCAGTTCTGTGCCCAGGAAAGATATTATCTGTCTGGGGAACAGAGAACTCTTTGCCCAGTTGACTCTGAGACCAGATTCTCGAGGCGATCGAGTAAAATGGTCCTGTGCTCTATGAGCTCAGAGTGAGATTGAGCTAGAATCAGCCAATCGTCCAAGTAGTTCAATACTTGCATGCCCTGTAGTCTGAGGGGTGCGAGCGCTGCGTCCATGCACATCGTAAAATGTACGGGGTGCTAGGGACAAGCCGAACGGTAGGACTGTGTACTGATATGCCTGGCCCTCGAAGGCGAATCTCAAATGGCGCCTGTGACGTGACGCTATCTGTATTTGAAAATACACGTCTTTCAGATCTATTGACACAAACCAATCTCCACGGCGAATCTGCGCGAGGATTTTTCTGGTTGCGAGTATTCTGCACTGTCGCTTCGCAAGCACTCTGTTCAGTTGCCTTAGATCTAGTATGGGTCTGAGACCCCCGTCTTTTTTTTTTTTTGGTACCAGGGAGTATCTGCTGTATAGCCCTCCTTCGCTCTGAGCTTGAGATAAAGGCTCTATGGCCCCTTTGCTCAATAGTTTCAAAATTTCGGCTCGAAGTAGGTGTGCTACTTCTGTTTTTACCGTGGTTTCGACGCGCGTCGCATTGCGGCGAGGGCGTCGGCGAAACTGTAGCGAATAGCCTCTTTCTATAATGTCTAGCACCCACTTCGAAACCCCGGGTAGCCTTGCCCATGCGTCTGCACGAATGGCTAGTGTTTGAATGCGAAGCGCGCTCTGGTCGCTCAGCGACAGAGGGGCTTCGGTGTGCTGCAACATTCGGTGTGCTGCGTCGCGCTTATGACATTTGAGGCAGGGGGCGCGCTGATAACAGCGGGCAGATTGCCCGCTCTCGACTCCTCTGCGGTGGTCAACCAAGAGGGGGAGGGCTGGGCGAGTCCCGTAAGACCTGTCATGTCTATGTGTGAATGTGGGCGCGGGATAGCGGGCACATTTACAACACTGAGAGCATTGTCTGCCTGAGCAGAGCGAATGCACGTTGGTTTCGTTTTTACAGAAACCTTGAGACATGCAGAACGTAGTGTTTGTGGGCACTGGGCAGTGGGCACATTTACCACGTTTGATGCGCAATCGATCTGGGTCGATTTCATATGCGCGAGCCCTGTGTGACGGGCTGTGTTTGTGTGTAGGAATGAGCACTGGGCAGTGGGCATTTTGTCTACACTCATAACACCATCTGGCCGGGACACCAGAAAATACAAAAATGGTGGGGGGGGGAGAGGGGGCAAATATAACTGATTTTAAATTATTTCGCTACCTTGTTTTGAGCAGATGTGGCCATGTTGTCCCTTAAAGTTCCCCAATTATGCTTTTTCGGACATTACGTTTCATACAGTGTGTAATATGGCTGTTTGTGAATGTAAAAGGACTACAAAGATTCAAAGATCAAAGTGCACGATAAATGGAGTTATTGTCTCCTAAACAAAATGCAATGCTGTTTGCTACCAGTAAATTGCGCAGAAGAAGAAGAAGAGACAATCGATCGAATTGTTTGTATCTCTCAATTAGTGTTTCAACTGTGGAAAGATATCAATAAAACAGCTTGAGAATAATATCTCATGTAGCTTTACATTTGCCTCAGGCATTTAGTGTCGACAGCTGGTTAGTTCGCTAGAGATATGAACTTTAGACAGGAGCATTACATGCACTTTTAGCCTATTCATTAAATGTACTTAACCTGTTGGTAATGTCCTGATTATTTAATGTATGTTTAAATAAATTTGTGAAGAAAGCAAGTTATGAGAGCCACTGTGTATATGATTATATTTCAAATATGAATTGGAGTAGAAAATTAACTTCATAATTAGATTTAGAAGTTAATTGAAAAATCGCCTTGTGTTTTTTTTTTTGTGTGTGTGTGTGTGTGTGTGTGTGTGTGTGTGTGTGTGTGTGTGTGTGTGTGTGTGTGTGTGTGTGTGTTGATTATTTTATCTAAAAATGAATAGCAACTGAATTTAATAATTTGGGCTCTGTTGTTAAAGGATTAGTTCACTTCAGTGAAAGGGGTGGATTCTGGAATGCACTGCTGTTTCAATCTATATGTAATGAGTGATGATAATCAAGGTATTAAAGGGGTGGTTGATTATGATTTCCTTTTCTAACTTTAGTTAGTGTGTGATGTTGCTGTTTGAGCATAAACAACATCTGCAAATTTACAGTGCTCAAAGTTCAAAGCAAAGGGAGATATTTGCTTGTAAAGAAATTGTTTTTTAAGGACTACAACAAACGGCTATAGGGACTACACGACATTCCTCCCGGGTTAGTGACATCAGCAACCCAAAAATTTACATAAACCCCGCCCCCTGAACACGATTTATAGATTATCAAGACAGAATATGCTAATCAATGACTAGAAGACACATCAGCTACATAAATTAATCAACTAACCATTCAGAAATGTCCTGTTGCTTCTACATGTTGTCACTTTTTTCTCTCCATCATTGACTCCGGACTCCATCTGACTCCGGTTTGAACATAAAAGGCTAAAAGTTGTTTAGCCTCTGTGCTTGGTGCAGCAGCTCATTTGCATTTAAAGGAACAGACACAAAACAGTGCGTTCTCTTACGAGAGGTCTCTCGTACTGCGTAAGATATCTTACGCTAGGGGAAAATCCTTTTTCCGCGAGATATTGAAGCCAAAAATTATCCTTAATTTTGTAGTAATGCAAAACGCGTTGCGGCAGCATGCAGACATAGGCAAGGCAGCTCGCGCGCCTATTGGCTGCTCTGCGGCAACTGCAGCAGCCTATCGAGCGAGGCCTGGCGTGACGCCAGACCCAATCAGGGCACTTCGCGCCCGCTGCGTCACGTCCCGCCGAAATGGGCGTGGTCTAGGCCTATAAATACCGCTCGCAGGCAGCTATTATCTGATTTTTCATCCTTCAAGCGAAGCACACGCATCGCTGGAGCTGGATAAGAAGCCGCGCCGTCTGAAAGAGAGCACCTTCAGCGGGACGAGTCACTGAAGTCGCTGGCCGCGCCGCCTTCCTTGCCTTCCTGCTGCGCTATCCGGCGTTATATCCTTTCTCTGCTACTGTGTTTATGTATGTGTGTGTGCTCGCCGCCGCGACACACACTCCCATTGCACTAAAAGAGCTGGGCGTCTTTTTCAAGACGCCCCTTTTCCTGATCACGCAGCTCTCGCACTCGCTGACGGCGACTGCCCTCACTGCGAGTTAGTTACTGCCTATGGTGACTCTGAGGACTCACCTGGCATCCTTCTCCGAGACTGCTCCTCCGCTCCTCCGCGAGAGACCCGCGTTCGATCCCCGGGTCTACCGGCAGATAAAATTATGCCGTCAATGCTCGCTCTGTCAGTTCCCTGAAAAGGCGACTGCAGATGTGTATTTTGCAGCCAACGAGCGCGTTGTACAACCCGCTCGCCTGCACCCAAACACCGTTTCTATGGTGTTCCGTGCGTCACTGGCGTAAAAAAAAAAAAAAAAAGAGGGAGTTTTTCTGGTCCCGCTGCGGACGGACCAACCTCTTTTTTCCTATACATTTCCCACTCCCCTCTGGAATTCAGGCGACTGGAAATGTCAATATTGCAGTGAACAAGCCTGTTGTAATGCACGCAGGCCTGCAATAAACGCCAGCATGTTGACGCTCTCTGTTTCTATGGCAACTTCTCGCTCGTTCAGTTCCAGTAAATGTGACTGTTCCAGTGTATCCTGCAGTAAACAAGTCGGTTCTGTCACCCGCTTGCCTGCACACAAACGCCGTTTTTACGGCTACCCAGATAAATCCCATAAGTGTGAATTTTTCTGGTGTCCCGGCCATGGCCGATGGTGCTTTATGTGTAGAAAGAATGCCCACTGCCCAGTGCCCATCTCTACACACAAGCACAGCCCGTCACACAGGGCTCGCGCACATGAATCGACTCAGATCGATTGCGCTTCAAACATGGTGAATGTGCCCACTAACACCACGTTATGCATGTCTCACGGTTTCTGTAAAAACGAAACCAACGTGCATTCGCTTCACTCAAGCGAACGATGCTTTCAGTGTGGTAAATGTGCCCGCTGTCCCGCGCCCACATCCACACATAGACATGACAGTTCCTACGGGAACCGCCCAGCCCTCCCCCTCGCGGTTGACCACCGCAGAGGAGTCGAGCGCGGGCAATCTGCCCGCTGTTATCAGCGCGCCCCATGCCTCAAATGTCACGAGCGCGACGCTTGTGTTACAGCACTCCGAAGCCTCCCCATCGCTGAGCGAGCGGAGCGCGCTTCGTATTCAACCCCTAGCTATTCATGCGGACGCATGGGCAAAGCTGCCCGGGGTTTCGAAGTGGGTGCTGAACATTATAAAAAGAGGCTATTCGCTACAGTTTCGCCGACGCCCTCGCCGCTATGTGGCGCGCGTCGAGACCACGGTAAAAACAGAAGTAGCACATTTACTTCGAGCCGAAGTGGCGAAACTATTGAGCAAAGGGGCCATAGAGCCTCTCTCTCAAGTTCAGAGCGAAGGAGGGCTATACAGCAGATACTTCCTGGTACCGAAAAAAGACGGGGGTCTCAGACCCATTCTAGATCTAAGGCAACTGAACAAAGTGCTTGTGAAGCGACAGTTCAGGATGCTCACGACCAGACAAATCCTTGTGCAGATTCGCCAAGGAGATTGGTTTGTGTCAATAGATCTGAAAGACGCGTATTTTTCAAATACAAATAGCGTCACGTCACAGGCGATATTTGAGATTCGCCTTCGGGGGCCAGGCATATCAGTACACAGTCCTGCCGTTCGGTTTGTCCCTGGCACCCCGTACATTTACGAAGTGCATGGATGCGGCGCTCGCACCCCTCAGAATGAGAGGCATGCGAGTACTGAACTATTTGGACGATTGGCTGATTCTAGCGCAATCTCGCGCAGTGCTCATAGAACACACGACCATTTTACTCGATCACCTCGAGGATTTGGGTCTCAGTGTCAATTGGGCGAAGTGCTCTCTGTCACCCAGTCAGAAGATATCTTTCCTGGGCACAGAATTGGACTCGCTGTCCATGATAGCGCGACTATCACCACAGCGCGCGGTAGACATTCAACGCACAGCAAACTCGTTTCGCTGCGGCGCGTCTGTCCCGCTCAAGAAATTTCAGAAGATGCTAGGTCTCATGGCCTCAGCATCATCAGTGCTCCAGCTGGGCCTGCTCCGCATGCGCCCGCTGCAGTTTTGGCTGAAAGCGCGAGTCCCACGCAGAGCGTAGGCATCCGGTTCGCTTCGCCTCAGGGTCAATCAGAAGTGCGTCACAGCTCTGAAACCTTGGAGAGCGAACGACTGGTACCAATCCGGTGTAAGCCTGGGGACTTCCTCGAGGGTGAGAGTGGGGTCCACGGACGCGTCCACCTCGGGATGGGGAGCGCTGCTCGAGGGCAGACCGTTCTTCGGCCAGTGGTCGGAACGGGAAAAGCTCCTGCACATAAACTGCCTCGAAATGACCCACAGACAGTCCAACTGCTGTGGAAGAAATTCGGCAGAGCGGAAGTAGACCTGTTTGCGTCTCAAGAAAACGCTCACTGTCCGGAATTTTTCTCCAAGAGCAGGAACGCGCTGGCCCATGTGTGGCCCCGCCGCCCGCTCTATGCTTTCCCCCGTCTCTCTCCTGCCTCAGGTGATAGAACGGATCAGGGAAGAAGGATGCTCAGTATTGCTGGTGGCACCGTTCTGGAAAAACCAACCTTGGTTCCCAGTCGTGATGTAGTTAGCAAGTACTGCCCCGTGGCCAGTACCAGTGAGGAGAGACCTCCTCTCACAGGCCCACGGCTCGATCTGGCATCCTCACCCGGAACTATGGTCCCTTCATGTCTGGGCCATCAACGGGTACATGTTGGACTCCCTAAAGGAGTATTAAACACGATCACGCAGGCTAGAGCTCCGTCTACGAGACGGCTCTACTCCTCGAAATGGTCAGTGTTTTCGGGCTGGTGCACAGCCCGTGGTGTGTCACCCACAGACTGTGGTGTGACGGAGGTGTTTTCCTTCCTACAAGAGCTGTTGGATGAGGGCAGGGCCCCCTCCACGCTCAAAGTTTATGTGGCGGCTATAGCTGCGTTCTCAGGTACAACGCTTGGTCAGTCAATAGGAAGGAACGATTTAGTCATCCGCTTCCTTAGAGGGGCTAAGAGACTGAATCCTCCCAGACCTCCCTCAGTCCCCGTATGGGACCTTTCTACGGTTCTGGAAGCCATGAAAGGTGCGCCATTTGAGCATTTACAGTCAATTGATTTGAAACACCTGTCTTTCAAGACGGTGTTTTTGCTGGCTCTCGCTTCAGTGAAGCGCATAGGGGATCTACACGCGCTCTCTGTGAGTGCGGCGTGCATGGAGTTTGGGCCTAATGACTCAAAAGTTATACTCAAACCTAAGCACGGTTATGTTCCAAAATCCCTCAACACACCGTTTAGGGCGCAGGTTATCTCCCTGTCAGCCCTACCGGTCCCTGATGAGGAAAGAGACGCGAGCCTCCTTTGCCCAGTCAGGGCATTACGAGCTTATGTGTCTCGCTCGTCTGTTTTCAGACAGACGGAGCAGCTCTTTGTTTCATTTAGCGGGCGTTCTAAGGGACTAGCCGCGTCGAAACAGAGCCTATCCAGATGGATAGTTGATGCTATAGCGCTGGCATACGCCTCCAAGGGCATGCAGTGCCCGTTGGGTGTCAGAGCGCACTCCACGAGAGGCATGGCCTCTTCGTGGGCCTGGTCAAGTGGGATTGCCTTGCAAGATATTTGTATGGCGGCAGGCTGGGCCTCCCCGTCTACATTTATAAGGTTTTATAACCTAGAGGTTCCCGCCCTGCAGGCCAGGCTGCTGTCGGTCTAAGTTTACCAGTATTATCTGACCTGATGCTATCAGCTCAGAATGCTGCGTCTACTGAGCACAGCTCAATGTTCGACAGTAAAAAGTAGCAGCACGAGATGTGCCTGGGCAGACTGTGTAAGACCCACATTCCCCCATCAGTTCAGGCCGTACCCCGCCCTGTCTGTATGAAATTCGCGTCTCAGCGACGCTGCCATATGTGGAAGAGTGCGGCTTCGCCCCTCCCTCTTCCCGGACTCCCTGTGAGTTCCCTGAGTGATTGTGCACTATATGTACCCCGGGCTTTTGCCCTTGGGTCTTTGGTGTCAGATCTCAGCATGCACGGCGTTTTGCATTGGGTCCCCTAGCGTAAGATATCTTACGCAGTACGAGAGACCTCTCGTAAGAGAACGTACTCGGTTACTAACGTAACCTCGGTTCTCTCTAGAAGAGGGAACGAGTACTGCGTATCTTGCCGTGCACGCACACGCTCTGGTTGCTTCGATGATGAAAAACCAGATAATAGCTGCCTGCGAGCGGTATTTATAGGCCTAGACCACGCCCATTTCGGCGGGACGTGACGCAGCGGGCGCGAAGTGCCCTGATTGGGTCTGGCGTCACGCCAGGCCTCGCTCGATAGGCTGCTGCAGTTGCCGCAGAGCAGCCAATAGGCGCGCGAGCTGCCTCGCCTATGTCTGCATGCTGCCGCAACGCGTTTTGCATTACTACAAAATTAAGGATAATTTTTGGCTTCAATATCTCGCGGAAAAAGGATTTTCCCCTAGCGTAAGATATCTTACGCAGTACTCGTTCCCTCTTCTAGAGAGAACCGAGGTTACGTTAGTAACCGAGTACGTTTTTGCTCACTGTGTTATTTTGAGCTAAAACTTCACATACACACTCTGGGGACATCAAAGACATATTTTACATATTGTGAAAAGGGCATTATACCACCCCTTTAATCAATATGTTTCCTTCTAAATATCAAATGAGTTGAATGACTTCTCTGGAGATTTTATTTTGTTATAGAAGTTACCAGTGTGATTACTGAAATGTTCTTTTCATGTATTCTTTAAGGTCTGTATTTGATATCTGAATGCAGTAACAGTGCTTGCCTCCAGAAATGAAATAGGGACTTGTTTTGTGTTTGAGAAAGGTCTTCAGTGTGTTAAAACATATAGGGGTCATTGAAGCTAATAGTTTAAGGGAACTAAGGGAACTATTGTTCAGGGATCATGTAGACCATTTCTTTGTTAACACCTTACTTTCCAGTTAGACTAAAGTGTAGCTCTCCTTGAGAACGTATTACCTTGATGTTTTAAGAGGACTCTCCTGTTTATAGTTATAGCCTGTCCAAATCCAACCTTGGAAAAGCTGTGTGTCGGTGTGTGTGTTAGTCTTCTTGGTTACAGGTTAAGGAACCACTGGCATTATTGGAGATTGACTGAGTTGTTGTTCTGGACATCTGCGTTCCAAAGTTGTTGTTCCAAATCTGCGACCTGGAAGGTCACGACGTGCCAAACTTCAGGGTCCAAGTGTCAGCTGCCTAATCAATGGAGATATGCTTCCGTCTATCTGTATATGTGTGGAAAATTACCATGTTTATTTAGTTCTTAGCCAATCAGAAACAGCAACCTGAAGCAAGGACGTATAGCTTTGACCTTTGTGAAGGGTATAACTGCTGTGATCTTTGTAACTGTAAGGGGGGCAGCCTACGAACTCCTGTGTGAGTCTTGAAGCTGACTTCTGCTGATGAAACTGCAAACTATCTTCAGTAAATCTTTTCTTTAATTTATTATAATTCTGACTCCAGGTCTTCATTCATCATATCTGGTTCTGGGTCTTTGACTGTAAAACCCCTTACATCAAAAGAAAAAAGAAAAAGAAAACTGATTATTTACTCACCCCCATGTCATCCAAGATGTTCATGTCTTTCTTTCTTCAGTCAAAAAGAAATTAAGGTTTTTGAGGAAAACACAGAATTTTTCTCCATATAGTGGATTAGATAAGTGGACCCTTATTCCTCGGCTGCAGGGATCATGTAGAGCCATTTGAAGCTGAATTGAAACTGCAACTTGGACCTTCAACCCGTTGATAACTGTTGAAGTCCACTATATGGAGAAAAGTCCTGGAAAGTTTTCCTCAAAAACCTTAATTGCTTTTCGACTGAAGAAAGAAAGACATGAATATATTGGATGATGTGGGGGTGAGTAAATTATCAGGAAATTTTTATTCTGAAGTGAACTAATCCTTTAACCAAGTTCATAAGTTTGTTCTCAATATAACTGTCTTTCAAGTAAAACTTTTGTAAGCCGTTTCTCTTAAACTAACAAATGAATGCCTGTAGCCGAGAGGAATATCAAGTGTATGTAAAGTTACAGGGTGTTGATGAGCCACTTATAATCACCATCGATTTTTACAGGCAGCCATATGTCTACCTAATAAATGATTTATAATGTGATTTTACTGCATCCTTCTAACCAACAATCTTTGTCTCTCACACATACACACACAGCAGTACTGACACACTTCTCTAATGGGATATTGACTGGACGTGAATTTCAGGACACGCTTGGGAACAAAGTAATACTCAGTTATTACAGCCAACCCAAAGCCTGCCACTGAATTCATGTTATGATCAATATCACATTAATCTCTTTTCTCACCATTCAAAACCCATGACGCCTTTAGAGGATGGCACCGGCGTGCGCTCCGAGGGGCGCAGGGCAACAGAGCGCTCAACCCTGCGTCTGCGACAAGGTTTCATCTCTCAAAACACAGCAGACTCTTCAGTCACCGTCTGGCAATCCCACTTGATCAGCCTCAACTTCTTCAAAACAAGCAGCCAAGCAGGGAGGCGGCCTTGGTTTGTCCATACACTAAGGATTGATCACTCAAAAATCTTCATGAATAATGTATTCGAATTCCCAGTTGACTATTTATGGAAAAACCTTGACTCAATGATAAGATATATGATATGGGACAGTGCGAAGATGAGGAGAGTGTTGGGTTTCGTGACTAACTCCTGGCTGAATAATAGCACATATCAGAGGGGGAAAAAGGCATCCTGAGCGCACTCATTTATCTGTCATTCCTGTCACCTTGACAACTGCATTTTTGTTAGTTTGCATTTTGTGAGTTCTACTCTTACATTTCAAATTTTCTGTTTGGACCAGAGACATTTTGACAATGGCAATCCCTCAGTTCCCTCAGCAGACACAGAATTTAGGGATAAACAAATGACGTATTCTAAGAAAACGTAGCAAAAAAAAAATAATAATTTAAAACATGGTTAAATAAGCATGGTTATCACATTGTGGTTATCTCAGGAACAGACTGAAGACTCAGATTAAAGATGCAAAGTCAAACTTGAATAACTCTCTGGAACAAGCTGAGGGAAACCACATTAACACAACAGAGACCAGACCAAGACCTAAAGCAAGGGTGCATCTTAAATAGCAAACAGAAACATGATAATTAATCAGACACGGCTGGGACAAATGAACTTTATAATGACAGTAACCATAGAAACAAAGGAGTGCCGGGAAACAGAACAAATGAACACAGGAACTGATAAAAAATACAAACAAAAGGTCCACATACACACTGAAACATGACAATGGTGTGGTATTTTAATTGCATTAAAGACACATTTTTGGAAGAAATAGTTTTTCATAAATCCTATATATAACCCATTAAAATGAATGGCGGAACAGGTAAATTGGCTGATATTACAATGAAAAATAATCAATTATTTAATTGTTTTGTTTTTAAAATTCGCTTACATTTTACACTACTAAATATACTGTAGTTAAGTGACTAAGTTCAATACAGCATCTTTTCCTTTTAATGATATCAGTAGGACATTGTGTTGGTTCAAATGGCACACTTTCCTGAGAATGAGCCTTCAGAATTCAAATACCCTTTTTTATTATTCAAGGTCTCAAAGAAAAAAGCAATTATGCAGTGCCGCAACATATCATAAGCAAGAGGAAAATAGTCAACTTTAGCGAGGAAAATTATATAATAAATAATATTTTTGTGACATGGTATGGTATAAGGAAACTGGCTCACTTTGTATTAGGTGTCCTTGACTACTATGTGCTTACATTAAAAAATAAGTACAATGCACTTATTGTGTCCATGTTGTATTGCAAATCACTTGTGCTGCTATTGAGGTGAGATACGCGTGAGGTTAGGGACAGGTTTGGTTGTAAGTGTAGGTTTAAGAGTGTAGGTTAAGGTGTAAGGGAAGGGTCAACAGTGTAATTACCGGTATAGATGTAGGCCTAATTAAAAAAAAATAATTACATATGCAGGTATTTTCAAAATATAAGCACTTCGCAAAACAGGTCACATCACTTCCATTTCAGGTCTTTTGTACAGTATATGCTTCTTTAAATAGAGAGCATTACTAATGTCCATTGTTTATATGCAGATTGATATCTACCAGTTTGGTTTCACTTTATTTTAATGGTCCCTTTAACAAATTCTGTTGACTAAAAGTAACGTTGCACCTACAACTCTCATTAGCATGTTAGTATACTGGTAGGGTTAGAATAAGTTGATATGTAGTTGCAAAGTTACTTATAGTCAGTAGAATGTCTGTTGGAGGACCAATACAATAAAGAGCTAGCAGATATAAAGCAGACAGTCTACTAATACTTTAATGAGAGTTAGTTGACATGTAGCCTAGTTGCAAAGTTACTTATAGTCAACAGAATGTTCAAAAGGGACCATCAAAATGAAGTTTTACTAAAAGTTTTTTTTTTTTTTTTTTTTTTTTTTTTTTTTTTCACCAATATTTAAGTATTTAAATTGAATAAAATGCCAACAATAAAAAGAACTGGCTAGGTTAGCTGATTACCTAAAAGTCTATATATTGCCGTCAGTTTGTATTGCTAATGCTTTCTTGGAAAAGCGGATACAATGGGACCTGTTTGTTTATGTGAAGTTTGGCATAAAGCATATTAAACTTAAGCCACCCAATTCCTATCTGTTATACTTTTGGGTTATAGGAGCCACCGGTCACTTTATTTATCCTCTTGGCAGCCTGAAAACAATACCGGTGCATAACTAGCATGGGCTGAAATGGAATATTTCACCAGTACTGAAAATCTGCTCAACTGACAAGTTTAACTCTGATGGAGAGAGGAAGTCAGTGACTACATGGAAAAAGGAGAGGAAAGAAGGGAATAACTGGCATTTAGATAAAACCGTATAATCCATGAATAAAAAGGTGTGCTATCTTCAATGGGAGCAGACTGTTTGAATTTCCGTTTTCAACCAGCAGAGCGTAAAAGAGACATGTCCATTATTTCTCCTGCAGAGAATTTTAATGAAATCGCATCCCGATGTGCAAGGCTGTTTAACTATTCATAAAAATATATTTTTTCCTCACTCATGTTAAAATATTTCTCTTTCTAAGTTTGTAAGTGTGATGTTCCAATTAAAGCATTCCAGGCATGCAAAGGCAATCATTATGAATTCTAGAAGACCTATTATCATAAAACAGTTTAAGCAGCTGAATTATGATTTTTTTTTTTTGGGGGGGGGGGGGGGGGGGATTTGTAAATGAACAAGTACATTAAAAATTGTTTTTAAACAGTGTCAAAACCTTTCCGTACCCGCAAGTCACTATACCGTACGCCTAAAATGATGATTTATATTGTGAACTGTTGGGTTTGATTTGATGGGAAATTTCCAATTGTCCTTGAGTCTTTACATCATGTCTGTAAACAGGTTCAGCGACTACATGCTACTGACCCACTCAGAAAAAAAAAAAATTGTTTTGTGCAAAAGTCTTACACGTTAGTATTTTCACCCAAAAAATTGTTTTAAGTCAGTTATTTATATATTTTGCTGTAGTGTCAGTATGAAATATCAGTTTACATTTCAAATATTTATTTTGCCATTAATTGTAATAATCCAGTGAGATTTTTGTATGCACAAGGAGTCTGACAACAGCCGGTATGATCCACACGGAGGTCTGATCTCGCCATCATCGATTCTGTCTGTGTCTGTGATTACATGAAGAAACAGAAAAAACCGAGACAGACTAAATCCAGAAGCACTACAGCAAAGTCTCCAAAGACACTTGAGGAAACCTTCCTGTAAAGCTACCTGAAAAACTATGTGCAAAAGCTATTTTAAGTGCAAAGGGTGGTCACACCAAGAGCATCTACTGATAAATAAAATCTATTTATTACATTATTTTTGAAAGCATCCTCACTTCACAGCATTTTTACACAAGTGCCTAAAACATTTAACGGTACTGTAGCTTTGCAGGTTTCTTCAAGCGTCTTGGAGACTTTGGCACAGTTCTTCTGGATTTAGTCTGTGTAGAACTTTCCAGCAGGTGTAACTATTGTTTTACATATATATATATATATATATATATATATATATATATATATATATATATATATATATATATATTATTATGTTCTGTGGTATTTGAGAAAATAAGTGTGTACATTTACCGCCTTATTCCAAATGCAGGCATATTTATGTTATATTGCATATATGTTATAATCTTACTAAGTTACAGGTTGTTTTATTATCATAACTGGTCTCAAGACTGTGTGTCTGTGTATGCTTAATTAGTCACAGTGTGCAGTCGTCTCGCCTCTAGGTTTCATTTTCATTCAATTGATGGTCAGGACTGGTACACCTTGCTGGTGAGTGACTATAAACTAGCATTGCTAGTATTTCAGATCAAGAATTAATATCACATGATTGTGTAATTTCATTAGTTAATTCTGATGTTTTGTGTTTGTGTTTTCATTGCAGGTTTACAGCCTAACCTAACTAGCTAACTAACATGCTAAGTAATGTCACTTATATCCAGCTGACAGGCTAGCGTAGCAGTAGCATTCAGGCTACCTAGTTTGTGGATGATTATTGTGTATGTGTGCGCAATAAAAGCTCATAAAGTGACTCGAGTTGTATCTGCCGTAATTGTCCTGAAACCCTTCCAGTGGGGAGTTTATTGAGCTATAGCAGGTAGCTTAGTAGAAAACTGGACATTGCATTGAGCACAGATTTTGTGTTGTATTTGTTCTGTTACCTGACTTCCATAATTCTTTTATTGAATCTGGTGCTGCATCAATACTTGTGAATCCTACCTGCAGGTGAAATTCAGTCTTAATGAATCCTTTCTTAAAACCCATATGAAAGAGCCCCAAAACTAATATAAATCACCCCAAAAGATGAAACATCAGTTACCAAAAAGCATGTAATCCTAAAGTAAGCTTGTTACAGTCAAAGCCCCATTAACGCTGATTATCCAGCACGCTAATGCAAACAGCGTCTCGCTGCAAAAGCAATCAGCTCTGCTGAAAAGCTCATTCACAAACACACAAACAGACCTTACATCTATAATACCACTTTTAGTGAGGTCTAAAAAAATATTGCAGTGTGCAAACCAAACATAACTATGGCACAAATAATATTTGCGCTGCAAAGCAATTAGACAGGCCATTAGTAATCTTTACTGGTCTTAACTGAGAGTAAAAACAAGGCAAAAATGCTCATAATTTCTCTTTTTTTCAATCTTTCCTCTCTCTTTTTTTTTTTTTTTTGCTTTTGTTTTCAGTTTTTTATTTTTATTTATTTTTTTTTTGATGTGATCTGACTTTGATGTGTGTAAGTCTGTGGGAGAAAGCAAGTGGTTGTTGCATGTTCAGAGATGGGTAGGAGGCAGTGCACCTCTGGTTATGACCTATCAAAGTGATTTCTACTCACAGCTAAGAGCTATTCAGTTCTCATTTAAAGTGGATGAACTCAGGGGGACTATAATAACACTGAAGCAATGAACTTCAGGAGAAATCTTAATCACCTGTGAAGTGAATGTTTGTTTGAATGAGTGCTGCATTGTGGGGAAACATCTATCTATCTATCTATCTATCTATCTATCTATCTATCTGTCTGTCTGTCTGTCTGTCTGTCTGTCTATCTTTCTGTCTATCTATCTATCTTTCTTTCTGTCTGTCTGTCTGTCTGTCTGTCTGTCTGTCTGTCTGTCTGTCTGTCTATCTATCTTTCTTTCTGTCTGTCTGTCTGTCTATCTGTCTATCTATCTATCTTTCTGTCTGTCTGTCTGTCTGTCTGTCTGTCTGTCTGTCTGTCTATCTATCTATCTTTCTGTCTGTCTGTCTATCTATCTTTCTTTCTTTCTGTCTGTCTGTCTCTATCTTTCTGTCGGTCTATCTGCTGATCTATCTATCTATCTATCTATCTATCTGTCTGTCTATCTATCTATCTGTCTGTCTGTCTGTCTGTCTGTCTGTCTATCTATCTTTCTGTCTGTCTGTCTGTCTATCTATCTATCTATCTATCTTTCTATCTTTCTGTCGGTCTATCTGCTGATCTATCTATCTGTCTGTCTGTCTGTCTGTCTGTCTGTCTGTCTGTCTGTCTGTCTATCTTTCTGTCTGTCTGTCTGTCTGTCTGTCTGTCTGTCTGTCTATCTATCTATCTATCTTTCTGTCGGTCTATCTGCTGATCTATCTATCTATCTATCTATCTATCTATCTATATATATATATATATATATATATATCTGTCTGTCTGTCTGTCTGTCTGTCTATCTATCTATATGCCGATCTATCCATCTATCTATCTATCTATCTGTCTGTCTGTCTGTCTGTCTGTCTGTCTGTCTGTCTGTCTTGTCTGTCTGTCTGTCTGTCTGTCTATCTATCTATACCAATAACTGGCCGATATAGTGCATCTCGATGGACAGACGGATGGACGGACGGACGGACGGACGGACGGACAGATAGATAGATAGATAGATAGATAGATGATAGATAGATAGATAGATAGATAGATAGATAGATAGATAGATAGATAGATAGATAGATAGATAGATAGATAGATAGATAGATAGATAGATAGATAGATTTCCCTATATCAAACATTATTTGTAGCGCACCTCCCATCCAATAATCACAAAGAGCTTTGTGTTTTGTTACTCGATAAGAAACAAAGTCTCAGCTTTCAAATTCTGTCCATTTTATCATGAATTTCAAACAATAAATGGCGTTTCTTAAATTTGACGTGACACATCGCTGTAGTGGCAGCGGGGAGCACAAGTCTTTTCTTCCACTTTAAGATGTTTTCGGAAGCAATGATGTTGATGGGGCCTGGTCTTTGTTTAAACAGCACTTTTTAGAAACTCTTGATAATGTTGCACCAATGAAGGAAACCAGAATTAAACAGAGAAGTGCAATTTGGATGACTTCTGACATTTTGGATCTTATTAGACAACGGGATAAATGGTTCAGAAAGTTTAAGAGGTCAACTTTGTCTTGTGACTATGATAAATATATATATTTTCGTAATCAGGCTAGTTACAAGGTACAGAAAACAAAGTCTGAATTTTATGCTGATGCTATTACGTCAAATTTACATCAGCCTAAAAAGCTGTGGAAAGTTTTTACTGATATGGCTGTTAAAGGAAAATCAAAATCTAAGTCTGGCAATATTGGGTTAGTTATTGAGGATAAAATGATTTCTGACAAACAGCAGGTTGCTTGCGTTTTTAATACTTTTTTTACAACTGTTGCTGCCAGTCTGGTTGATAAGCTGCCGAAGGTGTCAGGTAGATATGGCCCATCATTTGTAAACTCCTTTTATAAAACCAAACATGTCACTTCTGATGTTTTTGAAATTGATCCTGTCTCAGAGGAAAGGGTGAGATTGTGTCTATCCACTTTGTCAATTAACAAAGCTACTGGACAGGACCTTATTCCGTCCAGATTTTTGCGCGATAGTGCCAATGTAATTTCTAGGGTGCTCACCCATATAATAAATTTGTCTCTAAGTCAGGGTATTTTTCCATGTGATATGAAAAGGGCCCGGGTAGTCCCCCTTTTTAAGAAAAATAGTAGATTAGATGTTGGTAATTATAGGCCTGTATCAATTCTGACAGCAATATCAAAGGTGTTTGAGCGTCTTGTGTATGAGCAGGTGGAAGAGTACCTTGTTAAACATAATCTGCTATATGAACTGCAGTCTGGATTTAGAGCAGCATATTCGACTGAAACCTGTCTTATTCATTTATGTGATTATATTCGACAAAACTTTGATGAAGGAAAGTATGTGGGTATGATTCTTCTTGATTTACAAAAAGCCTTTGATACTGTAAATCATGCAATTTTATTATCAAAGCTGCAAAGTATAGGCTTCAGAAATTCTGCGGTGAAATGGTTCACCTCGTACCTCACTGGAAGAACTCAATTTTGTGATGTTGCGGGGGCCATATCAGATTCTCGAGATATTACTTGTGGGGTGCCTCAAGGTTCAATCCTTGGCCCCCTTTTATTTTTAGTTTATATTAATGATATGCCAGCTGCTGTGAAATGTAAGCTGCTTTTATATGCTGATGATTCTGCATTGTTGGTCTCTGGGGATGACATCAGCGAGATTGAGAAGACTCTGGGTAACGAATTAAATAGTGTCAGAAAGTGGCTTATAGACAACAGGCTTTCAATACATCTGGGAAAAACTGAGTCCATTTTATTTGGAACAAAAAAAAAGTTGTCTAAAATAAAATTGTTTAAGATCAAATGTAATGGCACTGAAATAGTGTCTCAGAAAAGTGTTACATACTTGGGGTTAACATTAGACCAGTCATTAACCTGTTCATCTATTGCTGACAAAATACTATCCAAGTGTGCAGGTAAATTGAAATTTTTGTATCGCAGAACAAGGCTTTTAGATTTTTCTATCAAGAAATTACTGGTTGTATCGTTGATTCAATGTCATTTCGATTATGCATGCTCAGCTTGGTACTGTGGATTATCAGTTAAACTTAAAAACAGACTGCAAGTGATGCAAAATAATGTTATCCGCTACCTGTTAAATGCACCCCCTAGGACTCATATTGGCAGAGATGCTTTTAAAAGAGTAGGTCTGTTGCCAGTACAGGTTAGAGTGGAGCAGTTAAAGCTGAATCATATGTATAATGTTATAAATGGTTCTGCTCCCAAATATTTACTGTCCAATATAAAAATGGTTCATACACAGCATTACCATAATACTAGGGCTAGTATCCGTTCTTGTAAAGTGCCCAGAGTCAACAATGCAGCTGGAAGTTCTTTTTTTTATACAGGTATCATGTTGTGGAATAATTTGCCAATTTCCCTCAAAATGGTAAATACCAGAGGGACTTTTAGATACCAGGTTAAGGCCCTTTTATGGAATAGAGTAGCTGATCTTTTTAACTAGCACTGAGTGATTTATGATTGCCTGTTTTTAGGATGTTGTTGAAATCCGGATGATTTGTGTAAATGTTTTTGTCTTTGACTTATAATAGGTCTTTGTTTGTGTGAATTGTTTTACCACCAAGGACCATGTTGGAAATAAGTGTTTACACTTTTACATGTTATCCTTTGGATTATGTATGTCTTTCAATCCATAAATAAATAAATCAAAAAAAAAAAATAAAAAATCAAAAAATACAAGTGATATCTCAAAAACATGCATGAAAATCATACATGTTATGATATTCATGCATTTGAGAAAGATACAGTACAACTTACTGAAATCCGTATCATGTCTCAAGTAATCACTACATTTTTAAACCGTGGAAAGCTGTCAATAAAACAGCTTGTGAATAATATTATAGTGTACCAAATGAGAGGGTTCCTTTGTATAGTTATCGACATTATTTGGGAGAGATTTTTTTCCTTAAGAAAAATCTAACTATCTGTATCTGTATCGGCCTATCATTCTGAATAATCGGCTATCAGTTTAGTATCAGTGCATCTATCTATCTATGCAACAACAAACCACGGAAAGTACCTAGATTATTCATTTTCCTTTATGCACTGGCATGGTGTATGAATACATTTTATTCTAGCAGAAATCTCTTACATTTCTCAACTGCATATATTGACACTTGTAATTGAGGTCAAGAACATGGAGATCTCAGCACCTCTTGTATTCAGGCAGCTTTAGGATTCCTGACCACGAGAGAACACGGCCTCTGATTCAACTGCTATCTATCTTTTCAAATGTTTTGTCTTGATCAACACTTGGTTCTGAATGCTCCTGTTTTGTACACAGCATGGTGTTTGTGTATAATGCTCATGAAATGTATCTACTGCTAAGGCATTTATAAAGGCTTTGGCAGTCTGTGCAAGTAATGACAGGTCGCAAATTTGTTAAAAATGTGCTAGCCGGCTGAGCCTTTTTATTTGAGAAAAAGCATAAAAAAGTGGTGTTAAAACAGCTTGTTGAGAGAGGGAGAAAAGGAGGGAGAAAGAGAAAGGATGTGTATGCATGTAAAACAGTAAATAAGCTTCAAGTGTCTATATAGCCTTTACACATTTTTCATGTGGGCGGAGCAGGGGGTGTGGCTTGGTGATGGATAGCAAAGGAGAAAAGAATAGTTTGAATGCAAAAAAAGGTAGCAAGCAGCAAAGGCCAGGAGTTGTTCACTCTATATCGGAGGTTGAAATTGATTCTGTGAGGTGGAATGAGAGTTCACAATGCAAGACAATCATATGTTAATCCTGTTTGGCGGCAATCACTCTCAGTGATAGGGGAGGAAAGCTCAGACATGCACTGACATTTTTTTTAATATTTACAGTAAAAACCTTGCAGTTGCAAAAACAAACAAAAAAGAATATTAAAAACATTACAGAGACAATGTTACAAGATGGTTTGAGAAAAATGACTTTAAAATATATAACATTTAAAATAATACAATTTAATGTGTCTTGTTTGGGCTTCTCGAAACGTCCTCTTTTCGCTCAATTTTATTATTATTATTTTTTTGTAAATTACAAGGTGACATACCTTTGACTTCTAAAATAAATACAGAATTTTAAAGTAAAAGTACATGTACTGTATTATTCTGTTAAATCTAATTCTCATAAGATTCTCATCTAATTCACTCACTATGTAAGTAAGGTAATTTTTACAGCAATTAATGTAATCAATGTTTTGCAGATAATTGCAAATGAAGCATATGAACAAATGTTTTAAAGCATCCCTCCTCCACCCCAACTCCTCACTCTCGATTATTCCTATCCCAGCCAGGGATGAGGGGAGCTCTCTGAGTTCGGGCTAAAATCCGAGCTCAGAGCCGTCTCGCCAGACGGCACACTAAATATGCATATTCCATACCTTATCTGATTATATGTGTGAACTAGTGAAAAGGATTATTAGGGGGAAAGGTGAATAATGTGTTCACACTAATGAAACGCAGATTCTAAAAGCAGATTCTTACACACAGGTTTGTTCACAACATCAGTGATGTTTTAAATTACGTTGATGCCCCAAAGACACGCTTTTCAAATGCATGATGGCATCAGTGAAATACAACAGTAGTTTAAAAACTCACCCACACACTGATTATAAACATTATGCAAATTGATGCTGGGTTGCCTTCTGTGTTCTTCATGAGTTGGACCCTCAATTCTGACTCTAAAAGCCACTGTTACAATCATACCAACAGCATCAGAACATGTTTTATACCTGTGCAAGATCAGACCAATAAACAACATGAAAAATGAAGAGAGAGAAAAAAAATTTCACAACAATTTACAAGTATAGGCTTCTGTACTCAACTCACAGTGTATAGAGATGGATTATGGATTAAATATATGTACTGTATGTCTGCCAATGTCAGAATTGATGATGTCTGTGCTGGCTACAGATCAGTATACCATAAATTATTCTTAAGACTTGGTATAGATCAAAACCAATGATTGACGTTTCTTGATATCACTTCTTGCTTTTGAATCTTCTATTGCTCTCTCCTGCTGATGGTCATAAATATGATGGCTGTGATGAAAAGGTCACATGACTGAAATCTACTGAGAGATTGAATATACTGAGAGATTACACAAGCCATCTTGTGTGCCGAGACCAAATTATTCATACTCCTAGGCTGTCTAATCCGGATACATATGAAAACAGCATTTTTCATTTCAAAACGTTCCCATTCCATACTGGCGTTTCCCAAAGATGCTCATCCACAACGTTTGAAAAAGTTTAAACCACCTCACTGTGCGTAAAACATTATAAAAGCTCACAAGATGATACAGGAGAGCAGACATAATAAAGTTATCATGCTATTCTTCTGGCATCACATGCATCACATGACTAAACATGCATCATCATTTTCGAATACCTCCATACTATACTACAATGTGAAAATACTGTTTTCAAAGTTATCCACTTGGGAACGCTCCATCTTCATTGACAAAAAAGGCAGTCTCAGTGTGGGCGAAAGGCCAAAAAGAAAAGGACGAGAGAAAAAATATGCATTTTCAAATGAAAACGGATAGTGTGGACAATGCCCTAGATGAAACCAGCCTTGTGATTCTCAGAGACCAAACATCTTCTGAATTCATAGATTGAAAGTAACACAGGCTTCTGGTACTGGGAGATTAAACCTGCATTTTGACATTCATAGATTTCACCAGTTATCTGATAGGCCTACTAAGAGACTAAAGAAGCCCTCAGGTCATTTAGATATTATTCTAAATGAATTAATTCCGTGTATCTTTCTGATAGTCAGGAATAGAGAAACAGACAACAGAACAGACTAGGCCAAGAGAACAAGGAGGGTTTAGAGAGGATCACATGTACTGAAACAGTTTCTGACTGTGTTCTTTTCTACTGAGGCATAAAGTTGCTTTTACAATTAGTCTATAATATTAATAATGTTACTTTTATTAATTTACACTATATGTTGCTTTTAAAAGAAAGATAACTGTTTTCTATTTTAACATATTTTAAAATTTAATTTATTTCTGTGAAGCAAAGCTGAATTTTCAGCTTCATTACTCCAGTCTTCAGTGTCACATGATCCTTCAGAAATCATTCTAATATGCTGATTTGATGCTCAAGAAACATTTCTCGTTATTATCAATACTAAAAAATGGATGTGCTGCTAAATATTTCTGTGGAAGCCATGATACTTTTTTTCAGTTTCCTATCTGTCAGTCACTTCGGCATGGTGTTGATTGACTGACACTAGGGGTCATGCTTGGGAGCCACAAACACTTCTGATACTTTGAGAAAAGGCCAATGAGAATTGCAGAGTGAAATTTACATGCCACTCCCCTATAAAACGGGAGCCGGTATCCATCACTCATTCAGGTTTGTGCTGAGAAGCCAAGACAGTGTCCCAGCCATTTCAGCGGGCAGTTCGGCATTGTGGCAGGATGGACACCACATCCCTCCAATAGGGAATGGAGGTTACAACTGTAACTGAGACGTTCCCTTTCGAAGTGTGACTAAACACTGCATCTGGATCGACACTTTGAGGAATGCCATCAGCGTGACCGGTGTATGAAGCATGTGTGCCAACACAACTATTTCACTGGGCAACGACAGTCC
This sequence comes from Leuciscus leuciscus, assembly GCF_965113295.1. NCBI lineage: Eukaryota > Metazoa > Chordata > Actinopteri > Cypriniformes > Leuciscidae > Leuciscus > Leuciscus leuciscus. Next base: position 33,440,996 of record NC_138738.1, on the reverse strand, counting down.
ATGACGTCACTACTGGAGCGCCCGTGAGTATAAGACGGCACCTGAAATATACATAATCAGCTGTTTTGTCTTCAGGAGCAGTTTGTTTGTCTCCGCGTCCCAGGTTTTTGACACCTGAAGACACACACAACTTGTGTGTTATGTGTTTGGATAGGGAGTGTTCAGTTTTCGAGGCAGCTGAATGCGCCCATTGTGAGTCATTCACAATGAGGAATCTCCGTTTACACTTGGCCCTATTCTCAATGGATGTGAGCAGGGCTTGACATCAACACCCACCAACTCGCTAAATGCGGGTGGATTTCAGCAGTGGCGTGTAACGCAGTCAACTCCAACTAGCCACTTTGGCAGCTTGAATTTTATATAATATACATTTTTCAACTGTAGTCTTTTAAAAAGGCATCTGAAATAATAAACTAAGTACAATCTACTTTTGTTGTCAAAAATATAGATTTTTCGATACATATCGATACTGAAATATCTGTAACTCTTCCGCAGGATATACGATGTCAGCTGTGCGTTCTCGCTCTCTCATCTCTCTGACAACGAGTTAAGACACAAACCTGCGTCCCTTTACTCACTCGTTTCAATTGCTTCGGATGAATATTGCTGCTGTTACAGGTCTTGAATTACGGCGAGGGATTCTGAGTATTGCACATAATTTTACTCATTCCCTCAGATTTTGTGCTCACACCCAATTTAGTCCCAAGTTTTGAAATAGTACACTTATAAGTATACTACTAGCACATTGATATTAGTGTACATACTACATAAAGTATGCTTAAAAATATACTTGAACTTTACGTAAGTATACTTAATCCAATTAACTTGAAGTATACTTATTTTTTGTAAGGGCATCCCGCACCCTGTGGAGTAAATCTTGGATATGGAAGGAAATATTCCTGAAAGGTCCTCTCAGCGTGTCTGAACTGAGCAAGGATATAATGCATGTCCAAGTGGAAGATCGATTTTCAGAAACATGGCTGTTTCTGTTTTGCCGGCGATCAGTTGATTGGTAATGACATAGTGCTGTCATAATGACACCATCAGTCTGTATTCCTCTCTCTGCCTGATGGAAATTCTTCGGAATGGCCTAAAGCTCTTTACTGGCCAGGAGCAAATTGACTGGGGTATTTATTACTCCGACGATAACATTTGTTTCCTCTGACATCTGGGTCATTACAAGAAGCGGAGGCTTGGACTCAACCGGCCCATTATGACCCTGATGTGTTTCGCAATGTCATTATGGGCGGATTAATGCCAACCATCAGAACGGCTATATCACACTTTAATCTGAGAAGGAAACCAGAATGATGAAGCCTACTCAGGACCCAAAATTCAATCATTCTCCATTCTCTCATGTTCAGGATAATGATCATAACACTTTAGTTATGATTTTTTTTTAGAAATATATAAACTAATTATGACTATGGAGAGTCGTTTATCTCCAGCTGAACAGCTGCACTCTCGGAGTTGCCTTTCCTTTCTGGTAGAAGATGATCTGTGTATACACAAGAGAATGTGTCTCGGGTTTGAGCGTCTGAATTGTAATTACCTTAATCGCAATGTATTATTGTTCTGCAGTTCTTTGTACAATAAATATACACTGAAATTCCTATGTCTTAATGACTGGTAGTCAAACACCCATTTCTCCAAGACCTCAAACAAAACCCACCTCAATTCCAGACGAAGGACAAAGTGATTATGAATGCTAAATTAAGAGGTGTCACTTGTTGTCCCCACAGAATAGACAGAGTAATTATAAACGGAATTAGGATGCAAACAATACAGTAAGAGCAAAGTCACAATTAATTAAACTAAAGTGACAGTAAAAGAAAAAAAGGGTAACAGGAATGTCTGCCATGAAAACACTTTTTCGGTGTCGATTCATAATGCAACATTTATCCTGTAAACTGTCAGTGTCCATGTCCTAGTGGTGGGACACTAGAAGTTTTTTATCGCCGTTTACATATTGTAGTAATTAGTAATTACATATTGATACTATTGATATATATTAATACCCTATTACATATTTTAGTAATAATCATAAATTTGGGTATTATTCGAAAGTTTAAGCACTCAAAATTCATACTGTGAAAACCGTTTTGATATTGGACATTGTATTACTTTGGAAATGGTACTTTACAGCCTTTTAGTGGGCTCCTCCCCCTAATGGGCGGTCTCGTGTTTCACATATTACTCAATTTATCATCAAAACCTTTTCTTATCTTGACAAAATACACATCTTGGAAAGCTCTGTGACCAAGATTCCATATTGTTTGTAAAAGAAGTGATATTCTGACAGAAATGTAACAGAAGAACACATTAAAAAAAACTACATTTTTGTGATATCAACTTCAAATTTGGAACACAACTTGGCTTTGATTTTCTAGCCATTTTAGAATCCAAATAATTTTGAAAAATACATTTTGTAAAAATAAAATAAAATAAAAATTCTAAGTCAAAATATCTTCAGGAAGTAATAGAAGTTTGGAATGACATGAGGGTGAGTAAATGATAACATCATTTTTAGTTTTTTGTTAACCTATTCCTTTAATTATGGGTCAGAGGCCTTGAAACACTTCCATAAATCAAAACCTGCTGTTACTTTAGCAAGATGTTAAACAGTGAAACAATTCAATCAAATCGGTTTGTGCTAGTCAGACATTCATTCATTCATTCATTTTTCCTTTTAGAAGTAAAGCTCAGCTGCAGTCTGTGAAGGAGGCAGTGGAGCATCTGAGATGTGGCATGGTGTTCTGGGGCAGAAGCTGATACAGATGCTTATTTCATGCTCTGAAGGCTGTGCCTTCTTCTATTAAATGATTGGTCAATTAATGTAGGTTGAAAGATTTGTTAAGCTGATTTTATCCAAATGAGAGCATGCACATTCATTTATTTTGGGAGGCACCCCATTAGACCAGATCACAGAATTAGCAAACCCACATAAAAAGTGCCATATTGCTTGAACTTTGTTTGTAACCCAGTTGGATTAATGTAATTTTTATGTCATATTTTCTCTATTGTGAACATGAGATTACTTATTATATCTTGTTAATTTGAAACAGTTATTAATTAAATATTATTCAACAGATATTGTTATGCTGCTTTTACACAACATGAATTTAGCCCTGATTTTACACTGAGATCATAGACAAATTGGTGCTCACTGAGTGATCTTTTTTTCTTTTCTTTTTTTTTTAAAATAAGACAGAACACTGTACACAAAAGATTTTAATTTTAATTTTATAGGTCACATTTCAACCTACAAAACACGTGTTTGCCAACTTGTTCGGCAAAAATGACTGTCACTTATTGTAGAACTTCACGAAACCATTTTAAAGTAAGAAAATACAACTAAACTATTTTAACATCAGAAGCAAAATGTTTCAAAAGTGACTTTGGAAATTGAGTGAAAGAAAATACAATACAAGATTATTTGGTAACACTTTACAATAAGGTTTAATTTCAACATTAGTTAATTATGAATTAGCATATTACTAGGATGTTGTCTGTTTAATAGTAGCCTACTTATAAAGCACATGTTAATGCCTTATTATGCATGACCATATTCTACATCCCTTAATCCTATACCCAATACCTAAACGTAACAACTATTATTAAACAGTAATTAGGAGTTTATTAAGGCAAAAGTCGCAGTTAGTTAATAGTGAGAATTGAACCTAATTTAAAGTGTGACCAAATGAAGTAACAATGAACAACACTTTTAAACATTTATTAATCTTAATTAATGATAATTGTAACATTTACTAAGTTATTAATATCTAAAGTTGTCTGTTAATATTATTTAATGGGCCTGAGCTAACAGTTCTATTTTTATTAACTAATGTTAATGAAAATTAATAAATACTGTAACAAATGTATTACTTATTGTTAGTTAATTTTAGTTAACTAACTTTAATTAATGGAAGCTTATGGTAAAGTGCACTGGTTTTTTATACATATAGTGCAGTCAAACTAGAGTGTCACAGAAGCTAAAACTTTACAAAGAAAAACTAAAAGTCACATGTACTGTAAAAGGATATACATTTGTTTCTGTACATCAGTGGAAGTTATATAATGAACATGTTCAAACCATAAAAATTCTTCTTTCAACTTTGGCTCACATTTTTTTTACTAACAGTGCTTCAGAGCTGACCACTCGTGCAGCAGTCAGGGTATATCAGCAATTATGGATTATACCATTAAAGAAAGTCTCTTTAAAGCATCCCAGAAGGGAATGCAGTTTAGTGTGCAGGGCTCATCAAGGCCCTCGCTGATGGCTCTTTCTCTCTCCTTGATGTCCACTTTCGGCTCAGATCATTTATAAACAAAATGGAGCCTGCCAGATGCAGAAAGCTTCAAAATGGCTGTCCCTCTGCCTGATTGAGATTAATGCTCCCACCCCGGCACAGATTAGAGGAGTGAAGTAACCGTGTCTGATTTCAACTCAAACTGGGATTTATGATAGAAAAACACAGAGATGGGGTTACGCTTGTCATTGATCCGGCCCTGGCTCAGATAGGCTATCGAGCCCGGGAGATGAGCTGCTGCTACTATTGATAGCTGAAAAATAATATCTGTCAGAGTCGCACGACTGACAACCAATGATTTAGCGTTACAGTAAGAACTTAAGGGGTTTGTATTACACTTTTCATGAATAGGTTAACCCTTGGTGTTCCATTATTTTTTATAGCACAAATTGATTCTCTCATCAATTACGCACCCTCATGTCATTCCAAACGTATAAGGGTGTGTTCACACTTTTAGTTCGGTTCATTTGGTTCATTTGGTCTGGACCAAAAAAAAAAAAAAAACGTTCTGTCCTGGCCCGCTTAGTGTTCACACTGGCATTTTAACACCAAATCTAAAGGCATAGGGATATGTTCACAACCTGATTGGTCGGCTTTAATTACGTATCTTTTGTGACTGAACTCACCGAACATCCAAAACAATGCAGTGTGCTGGGCTAAATCCGCTTATTGTATGTGCGTAAGCCTACATATGATGATATTTTGACCAACTGAGAACTCCTGAAGAGCTTATAAAATGTGTAATGGAGTCAAAACAGCGACAGGAATCCCTCCGTCACACACACAAACGAAGATCTGCTGCGAGGAGACGCGGTTCTGATGACATACCGAACTGTCATGGGCAACATCGCAAATATGATGAGAAAAAACTGGTATGCTTGAGCATCCTGTCCTTCTTCGGGTCACATATTGTGACATCAGGTCCCGTTTTTGGTTCGTTTACATGTCTTCAGTTCATGTTGCGTTCATATTTCAGTCGAACCGCACCAGAGTTGTTTTGGAAGCGGACCGAGACCCATCTTTTCAGCATCATGGTCTGCTTGTTTGGTGAGCACCAGGGTTCGGATGGCAGCATTCACACTTATTTAAATGAACCGCACTAACAGAGCAATCACACCAGGGTTTGTTTTAATCGAACCAAACATGCCAAGTGTGAACACCCTAAGACTTTCATTCTTCTTCCAACGATTATTTTCAATGAAATCTGAGGGCATTTTCAGACCTGTAGATAAGCTTTGTTCCGCAGTTTCTTCTTGGTTCGGTTCACTTTCACAAGGCAACTTTTTAAAGCTTACTAAAATGTGTTTATGCAAGTCACATGTGAGTAAAACTGTCCTCTTATTGGTAAGAGTTTCCTCTGCATCATCCATCAAGATGATTGACAAATTAGCTCCATGAGAAGACACACACACAAACTCTATACGAATGTAGCTGTCATTCCCGCATTATTATGTAGCCTATATAATGCAGTTGGAGCGGGAAGCAAGGCTTCGTCGGGGAAAGTATTCTTGCAATGCACGGAGAGAGCGATTACACAACATTTCAAGATGAAGGGGCGCTGTTTGGTTTTTAACTGCGATAACTAATTTGCTCACACTAAACATTGATCAGCGAACGTGCACTCAGATTTCGTAAACACAAGATCAAGCATGCTTCATTGACTTGCAAGAACCAATGAGGTTCATTCTCGCGTGTCAAGCAAATGCAGTTGAGCTTCGTTTGACCAAATTTGACTGCTAGTGTATGTACACTGATCAATCTTTGTAAATAAAAGCCTAAATTAAATCAGTTCATAAAGCGATTGTGTCTCTTCAGAAGACTTGGATTAAACCGCTCGATATGGATTTATTTATCAAATGATATGATCGTTTTGAAGCGTCAGAATTTTGGGTGAATAGACTTCTGATGGAAGGACAGAAATCTCTCAGATTGCATTAAAAATATCTTCATATGTGTTCCGAAGATGAACGAAAATGTTATGAGTTTGGAATGACATGAAAGTGATTAAATGATGACAGAATTAAAAATTTTGGGTGAATTATCCCTTTAACCCAGTATGAAAAGTAGTAGTGGCTTTAAACACATTTTTAAATCAATTTTATTCACCAAAAACAAGAGGCTGCTTATTACTTTTTTTATAATCTTTTTTTTAACTTATTTATACTTAACATTTAATGCTTATAAAAAAAAAAAATTCTTGCATGTTTTCACCCTATAAAATATATTTTCAAACAAATTGCAGCACTGGCTACATTAGTCAGACTAAATAATTCAACCCTGTTACTCAAGTTATAAGACAAAATAACATTTTCTTTAATTTATGGGAAATCATCTAAACTGAAATTTGTCTCAAACCTGAAATAAATGTAAAATAAAACTTCCTTATATAATATTTATTTTGATTTCTAAAGGTTGATGATCAACATATTCTGAGGATTAAGTACCATCTTTCATTGATCATTTGCTGAAAAAGACCAAAAAAAAATGAGTTTCATACCCTATGTTATGGATCTGTGAAGGAGAACTCAAATGCAGGATGACAATTAACAGCTTTATTGATAAACAGATGACACAACGAGGTAGGAGAAGGTAGCAATCCAAACAATAGGTAGAGATGAGACAATGCCAACAGCAGAGCAGCAGATGTAATGAGGTATCCGTGGGCTGGAGTGAAGATATGGCAGATCAGAGTGAGACCAGAGGTAACCAGCTAAAGCCAGACAGGAACTTCTTACAGCTTGACTTCTTACAGCTTGACACTCAGGTATCTCAGGCTCAGAACAGGGCTGCTTGCTGGACAAGACTGGAACAGGGAAACAAGACAGAGCCAATGGCAGTAAACAGAGCACTAACAAACTTCTACAACAAAACACTAACGACTTAAGAGGAACGATACTGAGACACAGTAGTACTCTGAAGTACAACATTTAACGAACTGGCAAACACAAGAGGGAAAGAGCGAACATATAAAGGGAGCTAGGAACATGAGGAACAGGTGAGCACACTCAGACAAACAAGGACTTAACAAGACGACAGGTGCCAACACTCAAACAAGGACTCAACTAAACAAGGGGGCGTGGTAACAGGAAACAAGGAGGAAGGGACAGAGGAGCACATGGCAAACACAAACAAAGACACAACCATGTGTTAACACAACGTAAACATAGAAACATTAAACAGACACAAGACAGACAACGCTGCCAGGGCAGAACCCTGACACCCTATTCATGAAAAGAGCCATTTCACATTTAAGAGTACTTAATGGGTGTTTTATGAGGTATAAATGCTTCTTTAGATAAAGACACGCTGACTTGGTATTTATGAGTACATATAGGCTACTTAATAATTATGTATGCTATCCTGCATGGTTCAGCAGCATAACAGCCATCTCAGGGAAGAAGCCTCGTCTGATCACACGCTCCCTGTCTCCTCTATGAAGAACGAGGACCTCTGATGCATAAACATTATCTGCTACATTTTACATAGTAATCTTGCAGTTGCCTGCTGCTCCTTGCCCTTGCCCTACATTTTTAAACATAAATCATACTGCAAAGAAGAGGAGAGGATTGGGTGATATTGGGTTACACTTTATTTTACAGTGCAAGCACTGATATAAGGTAACATGGGTTAAGGTTAGATATAGGGGTAGGTTCAAGGTTAGTATACTAGTTATAACTCAGTTATTATAATTACTATGTACATGCGGAGCAGAACTGTAAAATAAAGTGCTACCGAATATTGAAATGTATTAAATGTTTTAAGATTCTCATATTAATTGATTCGGCCTAATAATAGCCCTGATGAAATATCCATCTTAAATCAACATAGATTTACATGCTTGCCATGTGAACTTGAGGGGTATACACTGAATTCATTCACCAAAAATCACCAGTTGGTTATGAGTGATTGCAAAGAAAAAATGCTTCAAAAAGAAGATATTTCTGATAAAAACAATGTTTATGAAACTCACAGTTTAAAGGGAGCTAGGCCTAAAGGTCCACTGTATATCAATTGGGTTGAAAATGCACTAAAGACTTCCCTAACTTGTTCAACATCTAAATCTATCGACTGCTTTCAACAGCATCGCCAACAACTCAAGTTACTGCATCCGTGTTATAGCCCTTTGTTGTTTAATATGCCGTAATTATTGCTCATGTTTTTTATGGATGGTGCGAAAATGTGTTGTGAAATTGGCAGTAAAATTAACAGGCTGTTAGATGATCGCAAAGAACAATTATCTGCTTTGTGCGTGGGCAGGCATAAAGCACAGATAACACTACAACAAAAAAATAAAAAATCCTTTTACTGGGTTTCACAAGCTTTCTGCAAGTTGGGGTTTTCACACCGCATTGAACACCAAATGTTAAATGCCTTTTTTCTTTTACCAGCTTCTTTCTTCGATTCTCTCTTGAAACGACTGCAGAAAGCTCTCCGCTTTGGTTCCATTGTGTTTTAGAGCTGTTCAGAGCACCTCTGCATGCAGTTCTGTTAAAGAAGTATCTTCCAGGGCTTGGCTCATTTCTCAGAGCACTTAAATGAGCTCATTCTTATTTCAGAGAACCACTCCGTTTTTTGGATGAACAGACGGGAAAAATCGGCTTTTACTGGCTGGCCACCTGTTCTCATCTTTTCTAAAGAACGAGAGAAAGAGAAGCGTGTGTATGTGTGTGGTAGAGAGAGATAGACAGGGAGGAAAGGAGAAAGAATAGGTGAGCTGAAGGGAGAATAGAGAACTCAATGTGACTGAAGCATCTGTTTTTCTGTTGTATACTTGCCTTTGGGAGAGAGCATCACACACACAGAGAAAAGCCATGTTATATCACTGGAAGCTGTACCATTTCTTACTTTTCAGAGCTCTACATACCACACGCTACCAGGGTTTATATGATTTCAGCCTTATAGGACAGATCCTCTTACCCTAATATGTGATTTTGTGGCTCAGAATAAAGCCATGTTCACACAGACAGATGTCTGTCAGGTTACCAAGTTGTTCTACTGTTGATCGCTAGTTGGATGAATGTTATTGGTGTGCTAAGCAACTGGCCATATACCTGTTTAAAATCTGATTGCAAACTGTTTGTATTGCCATTAAAAGTACGATTTTATTTGATTTAATTGCTGATAAATATGAACATTTTCAGAAAGAAATCAGTTCTTCTGAAGCAACAACTTCCAGCTAAAATTTCTCTATATTCAGCAACAAATCAAAAACAAAGTTGTTCATTTTTAATGAGAGTTACTGATTTGACCGATGTGGGCGTACAAGATGTTGCAAGTTAAATTTCTGCATGACTGACATTTTTATAAATAAGCCAGTAATAGATAGTAGATGTACAGGAATTTCTTTTAAAACCTGAATGAGTTTCTTTGTTCAGTTGCACCAAACAGAAGCTATTATGAAAAAAGGCTTCAACTGTTTTTGTCCATAAAATGAAAGTCAATGGGACCCCAATGACTTTCATTTATATTGACATAAGAAAATATTTAAATATATATATATATCATTTTGTGTCCCACAGAAATGTATACAGGTTTGAAAAATTTGTAAATTATATTATAATTTAAATTTTGGGATTTGGAAAATTAGCAAATGTTATTAGAACTGAACTAACTGAACTATAGAGGTCAACTACACCTTTAATAATAAACCTAAAATAAGATAATAATATACTTTATTTCATAATATATAATTATGAAATAAAAATAATTGTATTGCATACTAAAGTCTCAAAATAATTAGTCATAATGATGTATTGCAAGATGGAAAAAGATACTGACTGCTAAAGTAACCATACAGTATTTAGATGTCTAATCTGGAAAAAAATACAATAAGTTATTGGCATAGCTGTAATGTAATATAGCAATATGCAAATTATTTTTATAAAGAAAGAAATTCAAATGATAGAGTCCTATTAACTAAATCTCTGGTCCGTGCTGAGGCTTGAAATTCATTCATTACAAAATTGCTGATCATTGCAGAAACTTCAGAATCTTTAGGGAGGAATCCAAGTGGTCCTAAAGCGGACACCTGAGGCATGCCGCAGCCAGACTCAGCAGACCAGAAAAGATACGTAATTTGGTGGAGTTGTACATTCACACTCACCGATCATCAGAACAGATAGCGAGCCAAAGCATGCCGCAGGGTCCTATTAACAATGAAAGTGGCCAGGCAAGCGTACGAGCATTTATGACCTCTGTGGAAAGAACAGAGGGAATATTGTTCCTATTATTCTCGGTTCATAGTTTCACTTCTTGTGTGAAGGTCAGTTCCAGAAAGTGGTCGAACTAAGAGGTGGAAAGGGAGGAAAGGAGAATAATTCATATTCTCATAAAAGGGTCAGTGCAAAAGACCATTGAGTCAACCTCAATGGGTATCTCTCACTCTTTCCCTCTCTTTTTTTCTCAAAGCTTAAAAGGGATCTACAGGAAGCTGGATGCCTTTAGTCAAAGATGTCTGTGCATTCTTAAAAATAAAAGGTTATTTTATTCCTTGCAACTCTGTCAATAAATGTTTCTTGTTCAAATTTTCTTATGACGCAGTCGTGCCCTGTCTAAAAGCCCAACGATCCTCTTATTTATTGTTGAGCAGGGGAGCGGAAATTAGTGGTTGGTGGGAGAAGTGGTGCAGAGCAGTGCTTCGATTTCTCGATTCCTGCTTCTAAACTTTCTTATGATTGTAAAGGCAACACATAGGAAAAACTACATGTTTATTTCATGCATTAAGAACCCTCCGAAAACATCTGTTCTTCATGAAACATCTAGATCTATACTTTTTAGCATCTACCAATGGCCGTTTATGTGACAATGCCAACCAGCTTAACTAACATGTTCAGAACAGCATATTGGTTTGGTTTCTAGGTTTTATCACTAGTAACCATTTTAATGGGAAGGAACAAAAAATACCCCAGCACAATTATTTAGTACTATCTTTTAGGACTCATAATTATGGCCATGCTTCTTACATTTAAAACAATATTACAAATATTTTTTTGTAACATTAGTTTGCAGTCAAGCTTTTACAACACTTAAAAAAATAAAAATGTAAACAGCTAAATTAAAACTGCTTTATAAAAATAGCATTAAACAGCTATAAGACAATAAAATGCACATTGTAAATAAAGATGGTATAAAGTGCCTGTCATTTTTTCTGTTGTTTGTCCATCCACTGAAAGACACAGCCTGGCACACACACACACATCCACAACTCTAAACACAGCTGATGGGAAGGCCTGGGGCTTTACTTCTGCAGTCCTGCCGTATCTCCAAGCTTCCTTCTGCGCCTACATCTGCTTGCTTTGTCAGAGTCTATTATAACATCTTCCATATTATACCTCCCTCTACTCAAATAGCCAAACCCACATGAATTTGTCCCTCAATTTACAAAAATTGAAAGTTTATTTTAGTCTCAAACTTTTAATGTCACAAATATTCGTGTAGGAATAGGAAACAGTGTGATGAGGAAGGAAACCACGGTGACAGGGAAATGCACAGAGACGAAAGAGAATGACTATGGAGATGGTGACAGAGTGGAGATCGTGGAACGCTGGATAAGGTATACGACTCTTTCATAGCGATGTCGTCAACAGGTAAGTAGCATAGAGTGTCAGTCTAGTATTCACTTGGGAGAACAGACAATGTGTATGACTGAGATGTGTGGTCCTGATAAACAACAGGTGCAGGTGATTAGTATTTTCTGTGATTGGGAAGTGTATGCAGGTGAGGGCCAGGGAGGATCATTAGTGGATAATGTCACTGTTTAGATTATCATATTATCACTAGAGTAGAACTGGATTCAAGAGCTGTGGTTTTGTTTGAATTGTTGACATGTGGTTTATGAACTCAGGGAGTTTATTAATGACTCCATGTTGCAAAACAAAAGCCTTTTGAGAATCAGTGCTCTAACCAGAGTTGTTAGTCATGGTCCACTACATTATAACACCATAAACACCCATAAAAATTTGCGATATTATGATGCAAGTGTCATCTTCTATCAGAGTAGTAATTAGTGCTGTGGCCTGTTAATTAAGGCTCAGAGTTTCTCTCAAAATTACTTAGAAAAAAATGATTTTTTTTACACTGCAAAAATAATTAGTTTACTCTTATATTTATAGAAATCATTTGCATATGCATATGGCATTTTTTGTTTGGCTGTTTGTTTGTTTTCCACCATAAATTATATATATATAATATTTATATATATACCTAAATTATATACTGTATATCTGCCTGGAGACAGGTTTATTCTTTTTGTGATAATTGTTTTTCAAAGATTATTGGAGTATGCTTTACAAGAAATGATTTTCAGTTTTTCTATGTCAAAATTACTTGTTTAATTCAATGTGTTACTTGCCTTTTTTTGTTAAATTTACTAGCTATTTTTATTTAGTTTAAAAAAAATACACATTTTTCTAATTGTGTGTGTGTGTGTGTGTGTGTGTGTGTGTGTGTGTGTGTGTGTGTGTGTGTGTGTGTGTGTGTGTGTGTGTGTGTGTGTGTGTGTGTGTGTGTGTGTGTGTGTGTGTGTGTGTGTGTGGTTAATGCATGTATCGTATGATAGAGTAGGTACTCAATCAAATTGTTGCAAATCATAGTTAATAATCATAACCTTTCTCATAAACAATAACAAGGTCAGACAGATGGTCAGGAGCACCATGTCTTTGCTGAACTTTCACATAAAATGTTTTTTTATATTGTTTCATTAAATCATTTTTCTGTAAGAGAATTCAGCCCATTATCAACTTGGTGCGAGTAGTTTGACCTCAAAGGCTATTATTTATTAGACTTTACTGAACAAAGATCTCATTAAACTGTAATTATATGAGAAAATCATTCTGCCATTAGCAAGAACAGTTATTTATATAATGAAGTGGTCGACCAAAGTGGTCTCAAAACAACAGAATACATGACTGATCACATTTCAATGAACATGCAATGAATAAAAATGGGCATTTTGAGGTAAGGCTGTACAGTTAAAGTCCCTGTGTACCAGAAGTTGCAACTGACTTTACTTCAGTTGTGATGTGTTACTGGTAAGTCTGGAATGGTAAGTTCACAGTACTGGTAATGTCTGCAACTTCATACATCATCTGTTTCAGAAATATGAAACAATAAAACTGCATAATATATGCAGCTTAAAACAAAACATATGAAACGTAAATGGTCTCCAATGTATGCACGTCATTACCTACATTATCATCATCAGTTGAATGTGTGGTGGACAGGACATAAAAATCCATCAATACTTAAAATAAATGTTTATGTTTACACGTGAACTAAACAGCAGTTAATAAACTATTGCTTCAACTGATCTTTAACTTCAGTAAACACACAACTATACCTCTGCCCAGCCATGAACTTACTGTGGTCGAAAGCAGATGACGTAGGCACGCCCTCACGTGATTATGATTGGTCGATTGATAAGCTTAAATCTGATTGGCTAAAGAGTGCGACTGATCCGTGTAGAAGAAGAGCGCTACCAGGAAAGTCTAAAAAATACACACACACACAAATCCAAGGCAGGGGGGTAATCGAGCTCTCGAATTCCGTACCACCCCCGGATGCCGCCATTGGCTAACAAGCCATCACCTGCTGTTAGCATTCCATTGACTCCCATTCATTTTGGCGTCACTTTGACAGCGAATAACTTTACATCTGAGGCATTTAAAGACTCCAGTTGTCCATTGTTTATTTCTAAAGAAATGCGACAATGTGTAAAAGGCTCCATTACCTTGTATCTTATGTTATGGCCCCGTAGAAGCATTTTTTGTAAAAACAGGCTAACGATTGCGTCATAACCACGCGACTCTCTGGAAATTACTGTATAGACAGGAGGAGAAGCTCGCAGTCAATCGGGGGGACGTGGAGACATAAAGTCCGATAAAGTCAAGGGAGAAGCCCATAGAGAATCATAAAGTTGCTCCTGCTCCTAGCTCATGGACACCTCCTACTCACGCTCTCCGTCTCTGCAAGATTCGGAAGGGATTGATTCAGATTTCTCTTGGCACAGCTACTAGAAGACTTACAACTGTCAGACAGGTTGCTCACGTCACGTCCACGTCGTCAAGCTCAGTGTGAGTCTGCGCAGTACGCTCAGCCATCAGGAAGTGAGTGCTTCTAATTGGCTTCACTTTTTTCCGTTGAAACCTATGGGGTCGCTGTGTCCAGTTTATATACTGTCTATGATCCAAGGCGATCCGCACGCAAATGACGACTTGCACATTCACAATCACATTCAAGGATAAACTCGTACAACTTAAACATTCGAAGGTTTTTGTGCACAGTATACGAATTGTGATTTGCATTTGTGAAATGTATTTTATGGATATATCATTTTATTTTGCGCATGTACGAATTGCTTTTTGTGATTTTTTTTTTTTACGCACGTGAATTTTTTTTTTGTGTATGTGAATTGCATGTGTGAATCATGTGTTTTTGCGTGAATTATTAATGAGACTGATGGCTCCATATATTTCACCCAAAAATGGCCACTCTGTCATCAGTTATTCACCCACACATTAATCCAAACCCATAGCCTTTTTACTGTGTGGAATACAAAAGAAGATGTTAGGATGTTCTTCACAGAGCCGATCAGCCCTATATCCCAATAACCATCAAGTATAGATTATTGCTTGTATCATTTAATACACAGTGACATGCTATGACAAGCCATTTTAGCCGTTATTCATTCATATGATGCATTTTTTATATCGATAATTAAATTTGTACTATTTAAAAGGTGAATTCTTGATATTAAGAATGTACTTTTTCTAGTAACAATGTCTATTTCTGATATCAGGAATTACATTTTCATTAGTAGTTAAAGGAGTGAGGATTGTAGTGGGAGCACTGGGGTGTCAGGTGACTGTGTGGCAATGGCAAATGGTTTACACGGCTCATGGGTCAGATGAGGGCCCCTCAATAGAATTTTGCTTAGGGCCCCAGGGAGGTCAGGATCGGCTCTGTTCATGCTGCTCTTCAATGGCGTCAGAGGTGTTAAGTCCAGGGGTCAGAAAGTAGAAGTCCTGCCATATGTTTATTCCACCCATGAACTCAGCCAGCTGATTTCACTAAAATCTCCAGGCTGAAAAACTGCATGGCTGAAAAATGATTTTAAAAAACAAAATACTGAGGAGGAGTTTTACTTTATGAATCTGGAATATTGATGTCAAAACTGCCGCAACACATCTTGATGTGTCATACTCAGTTAACTAAAACTTCAGCAAAACCATAAAAAAATGTGTTACTTGAAATTAAATAATATTCAACTGAAATAAAATTAAATATCTATTTTTTTAATTCAACTAGTTTCAAAGGCAACATTTCTCATTTTCATTCAGTTTAACTTGTACTAAAATAACTAAAACTGAAATAAAAATGTATATTGAAAAAAACTATTAAAGATGATAAACACAACAAAATTACTAAAAATGTAAATGAAAACAAAGTATAACAATACAAACTGATTCGAATTATTAATAAAAACTGTTATACTGTAGTATCTTAAAGAACTTAAAGAACACTAATACTTAATATACATGCTAAAATCTTCAATGCAAGAAAAAAATAAGGTAACACTTCAGTTTAGGGTCCAATTCTCACTATTACTACTACTTATTAGCATGTACTACTACAGTAGGCTACTTATTGGCTGTTTATTAATTATAGCACATATTAGTGCCTTATTCTTCACATATTAAGACCATATTCTACATCCCTTAATCCAACCTCCTACCCAATACCTAAACAACTGCCTTCCTTACTATTAATAAGCAATTAGGAGTTTATTGAGGCAAAAGTCATACAGTTAATATAGAGAGAATTGGACTCTAAACTAAAGTGTAACCAAAAAATTATCATACAGGTTTGGAATGACATGAATGATATTGTTTTGTCAATCATCTTTCTATGGATTCTTGCAGGATTCTTTTTTAAATTATTTTATTTAAATCCTCGTGTCCATCTTCAAATAGATGTTTTCAAGGACATCCACTTGTGTAGACCAGATATTGACATTCTCTTTGTTTAAAATTGGAAAGAGAGGTCAAACAAAACTAACTCTATGAAAAGGTAACAGAATTAATAAAAAGTTCATTTCTGTTTGAATAATCACTTCAAATGCATTAATTATAGCAAAAAATCCACCCCCAGAAAAAATATCTTCTCACAGAGATGCGTTCTCACCTCTTCAGCATTTGGTAAGACTATGCGTTATAGAAAATAAATAATACCAGTCTTTTCTTGGGTGAAAGAATGAGCTCTATTTTTCAGAGCTGAGAATATCCTCTTGATCCAGGGTAAATAAGGTACATCAGTTTAATTAAAAAGCCTCCGAAAGGAGATCTGCTGAGATTTACATTTCAAAGCTCCTCTGTCTCTGCTGTATATCCTCCTGGAATGGAAAACAGGGATGTAATTCGGTTAGAACACCCCTCTGAAAATGATTTAGGTGATTAAGTGACCTGAAATGTTTGAATATCAAATGAGAAACCTGTGAATTAAGCATGAGAAAGAGATGAGCTGGGATGAGGGAAGACGAGACGAGTGATAGTGAGAATTTAACTGATGAGGCGAAGATCTTCAAAGGGCATGAAAATAGTCAATCACATTTATTTGCATTTGTCGAAGTAATAAAACCTGAAAAGGTAAGCCCTTATAACGTCATCTCCTCTCTCCGACCAGTCCGATCTGAAGAGCTCAGACTATTTGGACAGAGGATATTCAGTTTGAAGCCTCTGGGCAAGATCATGTCTTGCTGGTGTAGAGTGCAATATTAAGCATGCACTTATAAAGCAAATCAAATTTTGATCTTTTTATGTGTTCTCAGACAGTGTGGCAAAACTTTCTGCAGAATTCAAAGACTTGAATGAAGGCATCTCCCCCAGCTCTTCCAATTTTAAATAAAAATGAGCTCACTTCTGACAGGTTACACATTTTTATTCCACTCCACTTTTATTTGTGGAGTATCATCCACAGGTCATCCACAGTTAACAAGCAGATTTTTAAAGGGAGAAAAATTCCCACATCATCAGGCCAGCCAATTTAGGTCACAATGGCAGGTCTGCCGTACACTGTTAAACGGAAAATGTACAGGTAATTTTCTGCCAGGACATCCGTTAACCGTAAAACACAACACAATGCAATACATCATTCAAAATGCAAGTAAAACACCTGTAAAAAAATAAAATTTAAATAAAAATAAGGAAAATTCCTTCATATTTAAAGTAAATTGTGCCCTATTTTTACTGCCTTTTTTTTACAGTGTAGGTGAAATATAGGCAACATGTTCTAGGGAGGCATTGTTGAAAATGAATGTTTAATTAATGCAGGATTTGAACAAAGTTCTTTATGATTGCATAATCGTGATAACAAAAGAAACTGATCTTAAAACTAATTCATGTAAAAATAAATGTAAATGAATTCATTAATTTTATTTGAGCTGTATATCATCATTTTACATTCATTCTGGGTGTATGGCATTGCAAAAATACAGTATAGGCAATAAATGTAACAATATTAAGTTAACTTCAACCTACGATCAATTTTCAAAAGCTGAAGTTCAGCTGAAAGTCATTATTCATCCCACATTAAAATGTGTTGTTTAATTAAAATGTAATGTAAAAGTAAGTGATTCTGTACATCAATAAGCATTATTTGATTGCCTTTGCAATGCAATTAATATATGTAAATACACTACTACAGTACTATATGCGTCTAGGCATACAAAACAATAATTAATTTAATGCAGTGCATGCGTTACATCTCTTTATCCACCAACGTTAATGAACCTTGATATCAATTTTTATTTTTATTTTTATTTTTATTAATGGCTATAGACATAATTAAAAGGAAATATGCTTTCCATATGTATAAAAAAACATATGAAAATTACTTATAAAGGGAATAGTTTGTATTAAAATGGCATAGGTCCCAGGCAGGTTTTTGGCTCAATCTATTTGTGTATGTGTGTGTGTGTGTGTGTGTGTGTGTGTGTGTTTTCACATAAGCCCATGCACTGCCTCATCGCATACGTCCATAACACAGACACCTGAGCCTTATGCCTCTCTGAGTAATGACTCTGCAGGGAGATCTTTCCCAAGACTCCACCCCTCACTTCCAGTCCAGGTGGTCTGATGCCAAACTGCGTTGCTTCTCCAAACTCCGATAACTGACGGGCCTTTTTCCCTCTAATCTGATTTCTATTGAGTGAGTGCGGCCAGCAAGTGCTGCTAAAGCCTCTCTATGGTGTGTTATAAATTTTACCACTGACACCTTAAAAGCCAACAGCCCTCACACACCCCGTCCCGCTCTGACAGACCATATAAACACACACGCTCCCCTCTTGCCCCTTACCCATATGCTATACTGCCCCTCCACTGCCCTGCAGCCTAATGGGGGAGATAGTGTTACGAATGGAGAGGGAAGTGCCCCTATCATGATGTCAGACTTCCTAACGGCTGCTTAAGTGCTGCTTAAAAATGACCCCAGCACTCTCTGAATCTGAGCGCATTGTATCAAGGACTAATGATTACACATGCAATGAGATGCAGCTTAATGAGGAAGCATTTTATGGCGGAAATGACTTAAATCTTCTTCTCCGGCTGTGGGCTCGATCGGTATTAAATGAAAGCAGTCCGGGCAAATGTCTGATGCATGCTGGGAAATGGAGACTCTGTGTTGCAAATCACCTTTCGCATCATTTAAACACACTCTAGCATATAATTTGTCTATGCTGCTCAGCATGAGAAGAGACAGATAGTAAATATCATTTGTTTGCAGATGCCACTTTATGTTGTTACTATACACGGCTGTTCATAAGTTTTGGGTCAGTAATATTGTATTTTAAAGGAGAATAATATTTTTATACATCAAGGATGCATTTAATTGATCAAAATATAAAAGACTTTGTTTTACAATATTACAAAAGGTTTCTATTTCAAACAAATACTGTCCTTTTGAACTTTCAATTCATTAAAGAATCCTGGGGAAAACAGGTTCAACAAAAATATTAAGCAGCACAACTGTTTTTAACATTCATATTAATAAGGTGAAATGTTTCTTGAGCATCAAATCAGCATATTAGAATGATTTCTGAAGGATCATGTGACACTGAAGTCTATCTCTCTCTCTCTCTCTCTCTCTCTATATATATATATATATATATATATATATATTTTTTTTTTTTTTTTATTTATTTTTTTTTTACAGTTATCTTAGAAATAATTTTGTCCCATGTGGCTATATCTTTGAAACAGTGAGTATTTTCAATGTTTACAGGTTGGCCTAATTCACTTCCATTGTAAGAACCTTGTAATCCAGATTTTGGCTTTTGTTTAAAGAAAAAGAGAGACAAGTGGTGCTTCATTTTTGTGGTAATCAACATTATGCCACAAATGCTGTCCATTGAGCTTAACTTGTACTGAACTTGGAACTTTCTTTTCAGGTTTGTCCCTATAAGCTTTTCCATTGAAGGAAAAGCTTTGTACTATAGAGGAAGATTGAGGTTATTTTCAAAGACAGAACCACTCCAGCAGAAGAAAGGCTCATGTCAGCTGACATTTGAAAAGTAGGCACTTTTGCACAAGCTTTAGGTCCCTCTCTCTCTCTCTGGCTGTAAGTGTGTGAGTGACAATGGTCGCTGTGCGGGCGCTGATGGATGGTCTGCTTTTTCCTCTTTGTCAGCCTGATCAGAAAGGTGGCAGTTACCTCAGAAAACCCTAGAGCTGCCTGCTGCGCTCTCTAAATCACGGGCCACAGAGGCGTAGAAGTGAGCATGATTTCACCAAGTGCAATGTGCTCCTGGATCAACATCTTTATCAATCCTTAAAGGGGTGCTTGATTATGAATTCACTTTTCTAACTTTAGTTAGTGTGTAATGTTGCTTTTTGATAAACAACATCTGCAAAGTTACAACGCTCAAAGTTCAAAGCAAATGAAGATATTTGCTTTTAAATAAATCGTTTTTTAAGGACTACAACAAACGGCTGGTAGGGACAACACGACATTACTCCTGGTTTAGTGACATCACCAACCCTAAAATTTACATAAAGCCTTCCCCCGGGAACAGGCAGTCCATGTAGAGAAGAGGAAGAGTTGTTTTAGTAGAGCACCTTTGTGAGTCTGCTCAAGCTGTCGCATCCGTCTTTTCACATGCAATACAGTACGTTACACAAATGCAATTACATGTCACTCTGTATGCATCTTACAACAGTTCCCACACGAGCGATTTATAGATTATCATGACAGAATATGCTAATCAAAGACTTGAAGAGAGTTAACTCCACATCAGCAACATAAATTCATCAACTAACCATTCAGAAATGTCCTGTTGCATTCTACATGTTGTCACTTCTTCTTGAGTCTCTCCATCATTGTCTGACTCCAGTTTAAACATAAAAGGTAGAACAGTTTCTGACATTTTAGTGCTTGTCTGCGTGAGGTAATTCAGAGCTGCTAACACACACACACACACACACACACACACACACACACACACACACACACACACACACACAGGAGCTGTTGAAGCTCCGCCCTCTGTGCTGGGAGCAGCAGTTCAATGCATTTAAAGGGACACATACGAAACGACACGTTTTTACTGACCCTCAAAAAGGGACAACTTAAACATGCTGTACAAAATTATCTGTGGGGTATTCTGAGCTAAAACTTCACATACACACTCTGGGGACAACAGAGACTTATTTTACATATTGTAAAAAGGGGCATTATAGAACCCCTTTAAACAACATTCCAATCAACCAATCAGATTTGAGAGACACGTTTACAGTTTATGTCAAGTTTAGGCTTACAACCAGGGTTCTACATCATTGTTATTCACCTATCATCTCCCTCTGATTTTAGGGATGAGTAATGGGATAGGGTTAGGTTTAGGTTTAGGGATAGGACTCAATTTTCAGACATGAATGTTGTTCCAGGATCAACAAAATATGTTGAGGAACATGTCTTGCTTGGCAAAATTACAGACCCATATAAGCATCAATCTACTGCACCAACACTGGAGTCGGACACAATCCCTCTCTAACTCACACTCAGGAGCAATAATGGTTGTTTCAACTAGAATCAACTCAAAGTTTGCTTGCACTGATGTATGATTCAGTGTATATGATCTAATTTTAAAGAATGATTCACAGATTTGTATTATTATTATTGTTTTTAAGCTCCCAGCCACACACCTCCTAGATAAAATTAACAATAATGTCTAGCTATTAAATCAAAATAATCAAAATGTATAATATAAATGTAAAAAAAAAAAAAAAACACGTAAACGTAGTCTAAAGCCTATGTATTATTGTCAATAAACGTTTTATCCTTTAGATAATTTGTTTTGTGCTCTTTGATGAAGAAAAAATTACTCCCAGTGGTCTCATTTGATTGACAGTTAAATAGTCAACCCCCAACCTCACAAGACAAGAGCATAATTCTAGCAAGACTGCTTTTGTAATATTAACAATGATGCGATTTTGAGACGCTCAACAGCGGCATGTTATCTCTCACCACAAAAGTCCTAATGATTACAGCCTGCTACATTCTAGCTGAATAAGGTTGCATTTCAAAGAGATCCATTCAATGCAAAAACAAAAAAGACAATAGCTTAGCCCAGTCTGGTTCCTGATGTTATGTATGTTTGAGCCAACACACCTGCGGCATTCTTCTGTCCATTCCTGGATCAAACAACACAACAGGTGTTCATATCAGGTGTGGTGCAGCTGGAGAGATGTGACGTGTGGAGGAGCAGCGACACCATGTGGTCAACCGTAAATCATTAGTCATTGCGTGGTGGCAAATTGCTGTTGAATGAGGTTTTCTTCCTCCAGAGGTGCATGGGATTTCAAGGAAGCGCTTTTTAAATAATTGCTAAGTGGTAACTGTCTTACAAATCGCCTTGTAATGTAACCGCAAACGAATTGACCCGTTCTTGCCAGCGCTGAGAAAAGTAATATACCACGTGACAACGCAGTCTACGTGCTTCAGTATGGACAATAATGTTTACATAAGAACTGCACAGAGAAACTTATAGCTTAATTTAAAAAAGTATTGTTTTGTAATACATGATCAATTATATAATAAAATAATAAAATAAATAAGCATTTAGAAACCGCATCGAAGCCCCTTCAGTGTAGTGCCACTTCCGAAACACTGGATGGCGCCAAACACAGACGCTAGTCTCTGATCAACGTCATCACAGAAACAGAAGAAGATGATAGGAAGAGATGGGCGAGGGAGAATGAAATAAACAACACAATAAAAATAATTAATCATAATGCAGCGCTAACTCGGACAATTATCATAAACTTAAAGACTGCAACGTTTCATCAGGAGAGGAGGTCATGGCGTTTGTCACAGCGAACTGGAACCCTTTGGGCGAGGCTTTTTACAGGTAAATAACAGAATAGCTTAATCATTCTGCTTATTAAATGGTGCAGAATATGAGTGTATGAAACCATTACCCTGCACAGATGCTCAACCTGCACATTTAGGTACAGTGGAGCTTTTAAACGGGACGTTTGTAGTTTGTTATGAGTTGTCACTTGGGTCATGTGACAGCTGTCATGAGTGCCAGTGAATTAGTTAGCAGCACAACTGCCTGTTTCCTCAAAATGTGTTTAGCCTACTGTTCTCAACAAATACCTTAGTTTGTTTGATATAATCTAACTGTAATCATATTGGTCTGATCATGGTTAAATTATTTTATTCCTATTTTATGGGCATCTCGAAAATGAAGGCAAGGCAACTGCAGTCAGCTGCAGGCTTTTTTTCATGTAACGTTAAATGATCAGACTTCTGCAACAAGGATATAATAAATGTGTTGAAAAATTAATTTGGGTTCATAAAAAGTTTATATGTTTCATATGTACACATTAGTATATATGAATTTGCAGTGCCAGTATTTAAAAGCTGTTTAATTAAATGTTTGACAGAAATCTTAACTTCCACTAAATACATGAACCAGACCTTACACGTTTGTTCTCGGCTATTTTATTAAACATGGGCTATACTGATTCATTTATTAATGTAATGGTTTATTTACTTACGAATATATTACTCAATTTATGTGAACCTGTTCAAAACGAGTTCTTTATTATAAAATGAACTTTAATGTACTGAAATAGTGAAGTTTCCATTCAATAGCCTTCCATCCACTGCTTTGAAAACACTGACGTTTCCTAAAGATATTTATTTATAAGAAGCAATGTAAAAAATAAATCACATTCAGTTGATGATTAAAAAATATTGTCCATGCTTTTTAACTTATAATATGTTTTTGAACTGTAATGTCAGTCAAAAACCCACACATTTGTCATTTCTATCCCCTAAACATATCACTGAAATGATATGTTTAGTGGATGGCAGGATGTCTGCTTTAAAGTATATAAAAAATGTGCCATGTTTGATCTCGGAGAAATTGACTAAAAACAAATGTCCTGTACAGAGGACAACACCCCAAGGAGGTTTCCCCGAAAGCATGGGTTGTGTTTAACTAGGCAAAGGTATAACCCTGCCCTCATGTTGTCCAGCAAAGCAGTCATAGCAGGTGCTATTATGCTTTTATTTTGAACCCTGTTCACCTCCCCTTCTTTGTTCTTTTTTTCCTGAAACAGAAAGATTGAATTGTATGAGATGGGCTGGAATCTGAAAGATGGTCTGAGAGAGTGTCTGGTCGCTGCAGCTCCATATGGAGGTCCCATCGGTGAGTTTTGGGTGAGATCAACCCAGCTGAATGTTGTTGAGTAAGATTATATCTCAGTACATAGTTATTTTGTGAAATTCAAAGAGAATGACATTTCTTTCTCTACCAGCTCTCCTAAAGGGGCGCATCCGACGCTCTCCCAGTGCCAGACCTCAGTTAGAGATCTACTCTTCCTCAGGACTGCCTCTGGCCAGTTTTCCAGTAAGAAAACAGTTTTCCACCAGCGTCTCAGAGCGGCTCGGTTTGCATTAAATGCTTCTCCACATGAACTCTATCTCTGCATCTGCTCTTAGTTTTGGTCACTTTAACGTGCACTTGGGAATGCAACATGCGCCCATCTTCTTCCTACACTACTTGCCATTAATTTTGCAATGATGACAGTATTGTTTGAATTTAGTAGGTTTAATATTGTTAATTGTTTACCACATTGACTTTTGGCATCTTCCCAACATAAACTGTACACTACATCCTGATATTTCCATTCAGTGAATGTTTGGGGAAAATGTAATGAGAAGCACTTTTTTTAAGCACACCAAAACAATTTTTTTTAGTTATTATTATTATTATAGTTATTTTTTTAAATACACTTTTTTTTATTTTACATTGACATTATAATAGTAATATTTATTTCGTTTTTACGGTAACACTTCACAATACGGTTCATTAGTTAACATTAGTTAACTACCTTAGTTAACATGAACTAAGAATGAACAATACTTCTTCAGCATTTATTAATCTTAGTTCATATTAATTTCAACATTTACTAATACATTATTAAAATAAAATTAACATTAATTAATGCACTGTGAACTAAACAATGAGCAGCTGTATTTGTATTAACTAACATTAATAAATACTGTAACAAATATATTGCTCATTGAAAGTTCATGGTAGTTAGTACATTAACTAATGTTAATTAATGACTTGATTGTAAAGTGTTACTGTTTTTACTTAGTAATTTTTAAATGTGTATTTATTAATAATAATAATAAGTATTATTATTATTATTAATATTATTACTATAATTTCATTGTCATATTGATATTTAATCACAACATTTTGGCCAAATTGTGCAGCACTACAAACAAGCAAGACACAAACACAGCAAACCTGGAATTTTTTGTATTTGCATTTTGGTCACAGTTTTTATTAGAAAAATCGCGATTTGATTTTTTTCACAAGTCGTGTGCATTGACTATGAGTTAATAAAAATACTGCTTTTATAAACAGAAATGCTGTATTGTAACCTCTCTCTCTCTTTCCTTGTGTATCTCAGTGGAAGAGTGGAGTGGTGAAGCAGTTGGGTTGGACTGTGACCGATGACCTACTGTGTGTTCAGGAGGATGGCACTGTCCTTGTCTATGATCTCTTTGGTGGCTTTAAGAGACACTTCAGCATGGGCAATGTGAGAATGCACACGGTTTCAAAAGGATGCATCCGTGATTCTATACTAATAACGCATTGCTTCTTTAAATCAGTACTGATTTATGACTGAGCTATAGCATTGATTCTCTCACAGGAAGTTTCTCAGAGTCAAGTGCTGGACACCAAGATTTTCCATTCGCCGTATGGGACAGGAGTTGCCATATTGACAGGTGCCTTGCGATTCACTTTGGCCACGAATATTGACGACATAAAACTGAGGCGGTTACCTGAAGTTCCAGGTAAATAATGCATTATTTGTGAATACATAATTCCACGTGGGTCTGTAAGCGAGGGTTGAGGTTTCTAACCCTGAATGGTCATTTTTTAAATTTTATTTCAGGGCTACAGGGGGCGCCCTCATGCTGGGCAGTCCTGACTCAGGACAGGCAATGTAAAGTGCTGGTGGCTAATGAATCTCAACTGTTCATCTTAGACAATACAGCCTGCACAACTGTGGTAAAGAACACACACACACACACTCAGACTACACAGATATTCCTCACTTTCAGACAATCTCACTCACTGCAACAGAAACATAGGAGGGCATCATAGGCAGCTGTCTTCTGAAATGTCATGTTTCATATTATATAAATAAAAAATTGTTTAAGAGCCAAGGTCCAAAAGCATTCAACAGTCACTCTAGAGCTACTTGGTGTATATTGGAATACTGTGCATTAAACTTCAAATGTATTGTGTTTCATATATAATACTGTTCAAAAGTTTGGGGTTTGTTATTCAACAAAGATACATTAAATTGATCAAAAGTGACAGTAAAGACATTAATAATGTTACAAAAAAAATCTACTTCAAATAAATGCTGCTTTTGAACTTTCTATTCATCAAAGAATCCTGAAAAAACGTATCACGATTTCCATAAATATTAAACATCACAACTGTTTTCAACATCGATGATATTAACAGATTTTTCTTGAGCACCAAAATCAGCTTATCAGCATTTGAAGGATCATGTGACACTGACGACTGGAGTAATGATGCTGAAGTTCTGCTTTACATCACAGGAATAAATTACATTTTTAAATATATTTTAATAAGAAGCAGCTATTTTAAATTGGAATAATATTTTACAATATCACAGTGTTTACTGTTTTTTCGATTAAATAAATGCAGACTTGGTGAGCACAAGAGGCTTCTATGCGAAACATTAAAAAATTATTTTACATTTGATTACATGCTTCATGGAATGAGTAGGTTATTACCTCATAGAAAATGTCATTCTTTTTGTCCCAAATCAAAATAATGCATAATGTGATTTATTTTGGACCTGGTTAGTTTGGTCAAAGGTTTAAAACTCTTTATTGAGAAACTAGTAGTCACAGTGGCGTGACACAAAAGTGCCAGAGTTCGTACCCAAAAAGTGCAATTTGGAATCGGACTCTGGTTCAGATCAAGCAATCAAACTAAGTGTGAAAACAGCCAATGTTAAATTGGGTAAATAATGTTTGTATTTGTGGTGTATGTGTGCGTGTGCGTGTGTGTGTGTGTGTGTGTCAGACTCCTCCAGGTCTTTCTCCAGAAGCATCCAGTATAGTTCAAATGTGTGTCTCATTCAGTTATAAGTATCTGGCACTCATCACTGACTCTGGCCATGTGTGGATGGGCACGTCCAACCTAAAGGTAAGTGAAATCCAGCAATATCACTTCAATGTATTTTATGGACCTGTATATGCTGGTCAAAATTTTAGCAACTCGTCTAAGCAAATGTTTTTCAATCAGTTAATTTCTCTGTCCACTTTAATTGATTAGTGAATTACTTGGTCTTAAGTGTTAATTACAATGCTTTTGCACAACAAAGCAGCATCAGGTGATCAATGTTGTCTTGTGCAGGAGAAACTCAGCGAGGTGGACACCAAAATCAAAACTCCCCCCAAACAGATGGCCTGGTATGACATCATTTTACACTTTGCTTGATTTATGTATATTTTGTATATGCTATATTTTTACTCCCATTTAGTTTTAAGGACAAGTTTGTAATGTTTTTTCTTGCAGGTGTCGCAGGCCCAAGAGTCAGCAGCCATCAGCGGTGGTCATGTGGGATGGGCTTCTCCTAGTGGTGGGAGAGTCTAAAGAAACAATTAAGTACCACCTGGACGATGAATCGATTCTGGTGCCGGAGCTGGACGGGGTCCGGATCATCAGTGGAACGCACCATGAGCTTCTGCAAGAGGTCCCAGGTTAGAAGATGTATATAGAGAAAAATGTATACTACTGTTTAAAAGTTTGGGGTCGGGAAGATTTTTATATGTTTTTAATATGTAATGTATTCCTGTGGTGGCAAAGCTGATTTTTCAGTAGCCATTACTCCAGTTTTCAGTGTCACATGATCCTTCAGATATCATTCTGATATGCTGACTGGTTGGTCAAGAAATTAATATCAGTGTTATATTTTGTTATTTTTGGGGAAAGCACAATACATTTTTTCAGGGTTCCTTGATGAATAGGAAGTTCAAAAGAATAGCATTTATTTCAAATAGAAATATTTTGTAACATTACAATACTGTCACATTTATGCATCTGGAAAACCTTACTGACCTCAAACTTTTGAAAGGTTTTGTATAATGAATGGTGCAAGGCTCTACGTCCCACTAGCCCACGAGTGATTTGATTTTCCCATGATTCTCTGCAGGTGCATGTGAGGAGATCTTTAAAATTGCCTCAATGGCTCCTGGAGCATTACTGCTAGAGGCACACAAAGAATATGAGGTAAGACACAGTGACTATGTTGGATACACATTATTAAAAATTGACATGTTGTCTTCACAGTGAACATTTTTAAAAGTTTCCTAATACATAATAGATCTATTTGGAGAAGATGTTTCAGTTTTGCCAACATAAAAAGGTCTTAATGGTGAAAGCTAATTACAACAGGTATGTTATGTCTAATGGCTTTTGTGTGTGCAGAAAGAGAGTCAGAAGGCAGATGAGTATCTGAGAGAGATTAAAGAACAGAGTCTGCTGAGCGAGGCAGTGAGGCAGTGTGTGGAGGCCGCTGGACATGAACATGAACCCGAGACTCAGAAAACACTCCTGAGGGTGAGCCACACTGGCTGAATGTTGCAGGAAGAGAGACCTTTCATTTACAGAAGGAATGACACATGGCTTTATGATGTATTTCCCTCTCTCTTGTTCTCCCTGCACAGGCGGCTTCATTTGGGAAGTGCTTCTTGAGTAATTTTCCTCCAGAGCAGTTTGTCAGCATGTGTAGAGACCTGCGGGTGTTGAATGCAGTCCGAGACTATACCGTGGGCATTCCTCTTACCCACACTCAGTTCAAACAGATGACCCTACAGGTGCTCATCGACAGGTGAGATGATTTTAGGCAGAACAGGTGTCTGCTTCCATTGCCGGGATCTGTTTTGTGATTACTTCCTTCGAAATGAGTAAAGTTTTAAAATGAATGTAACAAAGCAGATTATTCATCTTAAGTCATGGCTCTTTCTCTGTCTCAGACTGGTGTATCGTAAACTCTATCCGCTGGCTATTGAGGTTTGTCGCTATCTAAAGACTCCAGAATATCAGGGAGTGAGCCGAGTACTCAAACACTGGGCCTGCTACAAGGTGTGTGTGTGCGCTTTTTTTATTATGCTTTTGAAGGATCTCTGAAAATATCCCTGTAAAAGTTGAAAAACACAGTTGTGATGTCCTCACTTATTAAAAAAAGTATGCAAAAATAATGCATTTATTAAAAGCTACCAAGTAATGCATTTAGTAAAAGAGATTTCATGTTTTTATTCCAAGTTAATGAACTGAATGTTAATATTTAATTTATTTTGTTATTTTAATATTCAATGTTAATATGAATAACAACAATCAATTAATATGGTATAATATTATATATTGTATTTGTATTAAATTATATTTAATACATATTATATATTTAATATTATATTCGTTTGGGTATATACCCAAATGAATATAATATTAAATATATAATATGTATTAAATATAATTTAATACAAATACAATATATAATATTATACTTGATATTATAATATCTACTTATTTGAAGTAGATTTTTTTTGTAACATTATTAATGTCTTTAGTGTCACTTTTGTGTGTGTGTATATATATATATATATATACACACACACACACACACACACACACACACACACAAAAGTGACACTAAAGACATTAATAATGTTACAAAAAAAATCTACTTCAAATAAATGCTGTTCTTTCAAACTTTCTATTCATCAAAGAATACTGAAGAAAATTATCACACAAAAATGTTAAGCAGCACAACTGTTT
Source organism: Leuciscus leuciscus (assembly GCF_965113295.1). NCBI lineage: Eukaryota > Metazoa > Chordata > Actinopteri > Cypriniformes > Leuciscidae > Leuciscus > Leuciscus leuciscus. The sequence goes on along the minus strand of NC_138738.1, from coordinate 33,411,287 downwards.
TAAAAATGTATGATAATGCGAAATGTTTCTTATTATTATGATTTCTGAAGGATCATGTGACACTGAATACTGGATTAATGGCTGCTGAAAATTGAGTTTTGCCATCACATTTTAAATAGAAAACGGCTATTTTAAATTGTGATAATATTTTACAATATAAAAAATGTTGCAATATAAATAAATGTAGCCTTTGTGAGTATAATTGTCCTCTTTTGAAATCTCCATTCATTACAACATTGATTTCTCCTGTTCATTATGAGTTTTATAAAACCACAGACATCAAGGGTTTTCACTGCTGTTGTTTACAGAACCAGAGCACATTTGCAGATGCAGACGGCTTTCTTTGCACTTGTTAAAACTTGTATGACATTTCGGTCCGGTCTGAGAGGTTTCGATGCAACACAAGGAAGCTTGTTAGAGAAGTGCCTATCAAGTGAAGCCCTACAAAAGTTTGTTTCCTTTGTGTGTGTTTACATAGGTCCAGCAGAAGGAGGAATCAGATGAAGTCATTGCAAAAGCTGTGAGTGTGAAGCTAGCTGATGCTGCAGGAATCTCCTACTCTGAAATCGCCACTAAAGCATATGAGAGTGGACGCACAGAGCTCGCCATTAAGGTACATGCCTGCACAGACCATGTACTAATAAAGACAGAATTATTATTAACTGATATTATGGGTTGTCAGTCAGTTTGTGTTGATCTCTGTCTTTCAGTTGTTGGAGTTTGAACCTCGCTCTGGTGAGCAGGTCCCACTGTTGTTAAAAATGAAGAAGAGTCCTCTGGCTTTGAGCAAAGCCATTGAGAGTGGAGACACAGACCTCGGTAAAAACACATTCACATCCACCTTTCAAAACGTAGACACACCCTGTTACAGATACACACATTCTTAATTGACTACTGGATACATCGAGATGGTTTACCTACATACATGTTTTCTTGTATGCTAGTGTACACAGTGGTCATGTACCTGAAGAATGAGCTGAACAGAGGAGACTTCTTCATGATGTTGAGGAACCAACCTGTGGCTCTGAGCCTTTACAGACAGGTACAAACTATGACACACACACACACACACACACACATACCCTGCTGCTGCAGACCTGAGAACCATGGGCATTATTTATGACGAGGATCATAAATAACCTATTTAATAATTATAAGCTAAGGATGTGAATGTGACAAATGCCTACAATGAAATCTCATTGGTCCAAACCCCTCTGCTCATAGCTGTATATTAAACATCAAATCTCTTCTGATTGGCTATGGTTTTGTTACTTTATTTACATGTCACTTTCAGAGACAGAAACATTACTACTGCCTACTTAGGACAATTTTTCAACAAGACAATTCATTTCATTCATTCTTTTTTTTCCCATTGAAATAAAATAAAATTTAAATACCATATGGAAAAACTTAAACTAGAAATGTTGCCTTGACAAATTACTGAAATAAGCTGAAGTTGAAGTACTAAAATTACTGGAAGCTCATTAAAAAAAGCTCATTAAAAAAAGGGAAGAAAAGAAATTATAAAAAAAAAGACAACATGCATTTCTAAAACTTAAAATAAAAATGAAGCTGAAAATATACAAATAAAAGCTAATGCAAAATATTAATAAACACTATAATATTATTTTAATAATACTTGAATAATACTTACTGTTTATACTTAGATAATGTTCATGCATTGTATTCTGCATTTTTAAACCTTAATTGTTTGTTATGTCTTTATGTTTTAGTTCTGTAAACATCAGGAGCAGGATACACTAAAAGATCTTTTCAATCAAGATGATGATCATGAAGAACTTGGCAATTTCTACGTAAAGGCCAGCTATAAAGAGAAGGTAGGCGCTTACAAATCTTTACAGCAGCTTTAAGTTTTTTCCTCATTTTTTCTCACTTACATGATTTGAATGACAAAAAAGCTTTAAAGAAATTGTGATGGCTCCATTTCCACAAATTGGTGAGGTTTGTCGTCTTTTCTTTCCACCATTATAATTTCATACTCTAATGGTGGTTGTATTAGCATAACATTAGTTGTGCAGATTTATTTTGTTACTAAGAACACAAATGTAATGTGTATGTGTGTGTGTAATTGCAGAGACTGGAAGCTCGGATCGCTCTTTTACAAAGTGCGGTGGACGAGTACTACAAAGCCAAGAATGAATTCTCTGCCAAGGTGAAGACCTCAGACTCTTCTGATACAGGCAGATTAGCAGCCTGGGTCAAAGTGTCTGTGTAGCCAGAACATTACATCTGTGTATTATCAAGAGGAACTCTAGCCTTTCTCTCTCTATCTTCTTTTTTCTCTCTCTCTCAGGCCACAGAAGATGAGATGCGTCTGCTGCGGTTTCAGAGGAAGCTAGAGGAAGAGAAGGGTGAGCCGCTCGTGGGATTCCCTCTTCATGAGACTATGACCATGCTTCTGTCTGTGGGACTGCACAAACACGCCGAACAACTTTACAAAGACTTCAGAGTGCCTGACAAGAGGTGTGCCTTCTAACTATAGTTTCACTCACAGGATTTGTAGTTTGTCTTTCCCACTGGCGGTGTTGAAAACCTTGACACATATCTGAGTGCAACTGCTTTTTAAACAAGAAAAAAGGTAGGATGGGACTTGATTTTGTCCATGAGGAATTGATTGGATGGTTGTGGTTTGCTATTGCTTTGATCTCATGTGAGTGACAGGTTGTCAATTGGTTATTTCAGACGGTTCGTTTTAATGACGGTTCAAAAAACGATTCACCAGTTCACTTATGTAATCCCGTTTTGATTTAATGTTGACTTTAAAGACTGCAGTTGGAATGCAACCTATAAAAAAATATATATTTGCTGTCAGGGTATCTGAGTGTAATCTGGGTATATGAGTGTAATCCAAAGGAACGGGTTCAAATGTAAACATCTGTTTCAGCAAGTGGTAATAAATGTGTCAAATCTCTGGGGGGAAAAAATAAATATATATATACTGTACAGATGGTGGACAACCAGAATGCCTATTACCGCCGCGCCAGCTGCCGCGGCGAAATCACCGCGGCAAAAATAAACCAGCCGCATTTCAAAGTCGTTCCCAAAATGACCGCCAGGTGGCGCAAAGGGACATTGTGCAAAACAGCAGCAATTGCCGTATTTTAAAATGTAAGTGGGTTAAATATAAAACCCTAAGCCTAATAGGCATATTTTTCACATATATAAATAGGCCTATTAGGCTAACAGAATAGAACCAAAGATTTTAGAACTGAAAAAATAGAATCAAAAGTTAAAAATAGAGAGGATATTAGGAGCAATGACGCTGAATATTTTTACTATTCTATTGAGGAATTAGATAAATGAAGAGCTCTCGTGAGCGATACAATTGCATAGTAATTTATAGTGATTTCAAAAGCAGTCCTTAAAAAATAATAATACATGGAGTAGTTAGGCATAATTTTTGAGAGATTACGCGGAACGCGTTTTAGTTAAGATCCTAGATTCACTGCCCTTAATGTATATAGGCTAGGCTACTGCTTTAAAAAAATGTCACAACGCGTTTTGAGATTGTTTTGAATTAAACACTGAAGTTTAAAATGTAGTGTTTTGGCACACCAGGCCGAGTGGCGTTACGCATTGTTCAAAAATCTGGTTTTATTCTGGCATGTTGAATTGGCGTTAGAATTTTTTTTTAGATTTAGATTTTAGATTTCGTTAGATTTATTTTTCTCATAACAGCTAAAATAACTTAATATATGCCTTGTCTTAATATGACCTACTTAATATAGGCAATAGGCATATAATAGCCTATATAATAAATTAGCAAAACTTGGCCACTAAATATTTAATTTTCAATTATTTTAATTATCACAATTAAAGTTTTCATTTTATTCAATTGAACAAGCGCAACAATCAGCATTTAATCAAATATTCTAAAAGATGTATTATTAATAATAATGTTATTTCAACATAATATTTCGTTTTTTCGACATAATATGTGTGCGTGCAACAAGCAAGATGTGTATTTGTAAATCCGGTGATGCGTGCATTGATTTTTATCAATAAACTAGTGTTTTCTGACAGTGTCGACTGCAAAGATGAAGTTGACGATCGCCATATTTGTAGTGAACGCACCTAGAGAGAAATGCACATAAAGACATAATCAGAGAGTAGCCTTTTTCTTTTCGTTTTGAATTATTTCGTTTGAAGACATTTCAAGCTTTGTGTATTTGATGTATTTATCATGTCTGTGTGAGGCATACGCTGAGTTTCGTTAAATTAGGAGGATGAGATCCGCTCCAGCTGACGTGCAATGCAAGTGACCGCGCGGGCGCCTCCATGATTAGTGTCTGTTATATTTGCTTCTCTTACTTATTCAATCCAGCAATTGGTAGATGAAAAATTGATTAAAATTAAGATACAATTTATAGAAAACGAAATTCACTTTAAAGAAAGGTTTTCTACTAAACAAAACTTAATGAAGTGGTCAAAATCATGTCTGACCCACTCCATATCCATCTCTCGATATAATGCATCCTATCTTACTCGTGCTGTTCACTTTTCATATTCAACATAGATGGAAAAAAATAACATTATAATATTTTAACAAATATGATACTAAATGAGATTATTTAATGGCTACAACAGTATAGTAGGCCTATAGACTCTATTTGTACAAATTGCTGCACATTAATTTAATTAAATGAAACCTTGTAACGAATTCACACTGTAGGGTAGACTGTGTACAGTTGAGACGCCTTAAATAACTTGCGTTCGCAGCAAGCACAAGTTGTAATTTTTGCTGTGCACTTGCATATTAGTGTCAGCTGGGAAGGAAATATAGAGACCAGACCTCTTGGAACTTTAATTGAATACATAGCGTTGGTAAAGCATACTGAAATTACATCCCTACAAATTTATACTGAAAATAAATGTATCGAATTTAAGCAAAGTAGCCTAAATGTTAAGACTGTAAGCCCTTTGCTTTTTTACGTAGCCTATAAAGGACTCTTATAGCCGACTTTGTGTTAATATAATTTGTAGAGATTTTTTTTTTAACTCAAACATTAACACTGAAATAAATGAAACTAAATTATTGTACATTTTTTGGCACACCACGACGAGTGGCGCTATGCATTGTTCTAAAGCCAGGTTTTATTCTGGCATGTTGAATTAGTGTTCGACAAACGCGGCGGCGCGTTCATTTGAATGAAGAGCGCTTCTCGCTCGTGTGAGCGAACACACACTGGAACGTTAGGCCGTGTCGCAACGAGTGAATCGTGGCCGAGTGGTTGAACTTACGTTACGATCATTCAGATGACACGGTTTCGAATCCCGAACTAACTTGGACTACTGATATTTGTATATTAGACTAATGCATTTTATAGTCTATTGTTGATGCAGAGAGATTTGTCTAGTTCTAAAACATATAGTTTTTTGCTTATAGCCTATTTACAAAATAAAATCACCATGCATTTCCATTTTACACTAAGGAACAAATATTATACAATGACTTTACTTCTGTAACCTATAATAATTCCAATCGTAATTTCAAAAGCAGTTCTGTTAAAAAAAATGTATATATAGGCCTATAATTATGTATATATAATTATAATTATAATTATGTATATATAATTATATATATATAGGCTATATGACGTTTAAACGACAAACAATAAAATCAAAACCAGTATTCTGTTGCGTTCATGGTTCCAGTGGCAGTAATGCATCCACGGCTTTTCAAAATGTCACAAAGCGTTTTGAGATTGTTTTGAATGAAATATTGAAGTTTATAATTAAGTGTTTTGGCACACCACGACGAGTGGCAAACTCTTTGTTTTGTTTTGCAAACTCAGCTAGCCAGTGGGGGGTTTGGAGAAGGCAATAGTTGCTTTATCGTGGGGGTGCAGGACAGAGGTGTTAATGTTCCGTCTTTCATTTTTTTTACAAGATCTAGCGCCATGTTTTTTTTTGTTTTTTTTTTTTTTTAATAAACAGATAGGAAACTTACCTTTTAAAATGCCGCAGTTGCTGCTGTTTTGCCCTGTCACTTGCGCCACCCGGTATAGCCTATAGTCATTTCGCGAACGACTTTGAAATTCGACTGGTTTATTTTTGCTGCGGCAGTAATAGGCATTGTGTTGTGGTTGATTATTTATTAAAGAATTCAATTGATAATCATAACAACATGTAAGCCTATTTAATTCTGAATATAACAAAGAATGCTTAAACCGACATCGGTTAGTAACTGCGAGTCCTGAAAATGTTTTAATTTTACGGTAAATTATTTAAATTTATTTCACTGTTATGTTTCAGTTAATAAATCTACAAACACATTAAAATAACACGAAGTAAATGACAAGTAACCTATTGACATAGCCTTTCTAAATTATAGAAAAACTGGGCACACAATGTTAACGTGTGTCTACTTTGTTTAAATTTAATGAATTTGAATTAGTTTAACCACAATATTTATCTTGAATTTATCTGTGACCTCAGCTCAGATTACTGCCGCGGCAGATTACGTCATAAAGAGAATAAACTGACACTTTTCAAAGTCTGTGATTACAGCGCCACTCAGCGGTAAAAGGCAGCAAATACACATCCCAATTTTGCCGCCGCGGGAACGGCGGCGGTAAAAGTCTCATTCTGGTTGTCCACCATCTGTATATATCTTTTTTAATGCTTGTAATGCTTTTTCAATGCTTGTCTCTAAATAAAGATTAATAAAATGTGAATGTCATGATGATACAAAAGAAGATGTTTCTTATTATCAGGTTCTGGTGGCTGAAGTTGAAGGCTTTGGCTGAAAAGGAGGACTGGGAAGAGCTGGAGAAATTTGCCAAAAGCAAAAAGTCTCCTATTGGATATCTGGTAACTAATGTCCTGTTGATCTGTCTTAGAATTATTGTTGTGAATTAATCTTACTTCTGTCTTTCTTGGATTACAGCCGTTTGTTGAGGTGTGCATTAAACACCATAACAAATATGAAGCCAAGAAATATGTCTCTAAAGTCACACCTGAGCAGAAGGTCAAAGCTCACCTTGCAGTGGGGTAAGAGGTTATTACGAACAGTTAGACCATTTTGTGTAAATGTATTACTATCATTGTGTTAGAATAACAAACTAATTTGTTAGGTTTAAAATTCTTTGCAGTATACTCTACTGTTCAAAAGTTTGGGGTCAGTAAATGTATACTTAATAAATGACTACATTTAAGCTCCATTCTCACCAAGGACTACAACTATAATGATAAATATACACGGTAGTTCAAATCATTCTAAATATAAAAGAATAGCAGAGTTCACTACACAACTATAATGATAACAGCACAGAGAAACTATAAAAACATTGACAGCCAATCAGAATCCTTCCTGCTTTAAAGAGCTCAATCATTTAAAGCAGCAGAGGACATAACTGTCGCATGTGCTTATAATAAACAGAACGCTATCGTTCACAGCTAATATAGTTAACATTATATTTATATTTATAGTTGTCGTCATTCTTTGTGTAAACTGGTCTTTATTCAGCAAGGGGGCATTCAATTGATCAACAATACCAGTAAAGACATTCATTAATGCACAAACAATTTATATTTGAGGTAAATGCTGCTTCTATTCATCAAATAATCCTAAAAAATGTATCATGGTTTCCACAAAAATATATATAGATATATTAAGCACCACAACTGTTGATAATAATAAGAAATGTTACCAAATGCTATCAAATCAGCATATTACAATGATTGTGACACTAAAAACTGGAGTAATGATGCTGAAAATTCAGCTTTGCCATCACAGGAACAAATTACATTTTAAAATGTTTTCAAATAGAAAACAGCTCTTTTAAATTGTTATAATGATTTACAATATTACTGTTTTTACTGTATTTTTGATCATGTAAATGCAGCCGTGGTGAGCATAAAGTCTTTCAAAAAGAAAAAATTCTTACTGACCCCAAACTTTAGAATTTGATTGTACATTACTGTTCATGATTAAGACAAAGAGCCACTGTATAATATTCTCTGTCACTCAGGGATGTGGAAGGTGCCGCCGAGGCTGCTATCGAGAGGCGAAGTGAATCCGAGATCAGTACTGTTCTGTCACGCTGCTCATCCACCACTGATCATCTTCTGGTGGAACGCCTCAACCGTGCTAAAGCAACTGCTGCCAAAAAGTGAGCCTGTCCACTTCTGCCCTGCTCAACTCAACTGCATTTGCTGCCAAACAGTGAACCCCTGTGCACCGCAAAGAAGCACGCAGCAGAATTTGCTTTCGGCTGTGTAAACAACTCCTGGTATAATGGAACATTTTCATGAAAATTCTGCACAATCAAGGAAAATGTCCTCGGTGGATGCACAGAGAAAAAGACAGACAGCAAGAAAACTAGCATGTCAGCATTTTATGTTTTTCTGCCTCTGTCGGGCAGCTAGAAGCAGTTCCCATCTTGCACTTCACTGTAAACCTTAACCTTTGTACCTACAGTTGCATTATGAACCATTGTGTTTGTCGTAGAATTATACTGTCATCGATCATATGCCTGTGTTCTGTAGAGATTATCTGACTCTATGAATATAACAAAACATTTGTTATTTTAATTAAACCATGATTGTCTACCAAAATGTGTTCGATGGAATGTTTGCACCTAAATCACACAGTTAGGGAAGCCCATTTCTGCCACATAAGAAATAAAAAAAAACATGCTTTGGCAAATCTAAAAAAATGACATACTAAGTCATAATTATGAAAAAGTCGATATGACATGCTAAATTGAAATTATGAGATAAAAAGATGAAATTTTGACATGCTATGTCATAATAATGAAATAAAAATTCATAATTATAGGATAAAAAGTCAAAAATATGAAACTAAGTTTAGATTTCAATTTCTTATATGACTTTGTTTGTCAATTTCGACATTTTGTTCATAATTATTTTCAAAAGCATGCTTTTTTGTGGCGAAAATGGGCTATACACTTTTGGTTCTGGTCTCTGATGTTTTTTTCCACAGTCACGCTTTCCTCTCATGCCCAAAGATTGAGAGACTGGGGTCAAACTCCTCTCACCTGCAATTTTATCCAGATTTGTGTTTTGGGGCGCATTTATAAGTGTGACCGCAGAGGACGCTCTTTCACTCACTCTTACATGATCAGATCACATGCATGCGGAAACCTTGCAAAGTGAGAAACTACTGCAAGAACACCGATCAGAGAGGAAGAGAGGATATAAGTTGAAAAGGTACGACAACACAAAAGTCTTAGTTTGCAGGCAAGGTGATGTCTAATAATACACCCGGTTTTGACAGAGTCGCATGACTTCTTTATCACGTGGTTTTGTAGTTCAGCTCTTCCACAAAATGTGCTGATTTCTCCCGTTTTGATTGTTTTGTTGGTGTCACTTCACTATATCAATAAATGAAACATTGTGGCGGCGTCTGTCTTACAAATTTCGTATGTTTACCTTGCACGCAGTCTTATTTTGTTTTTAAATCAGTTTTTTGATAAGAGTTTCTAGTGCGTTTCCAGTATTTTGACAGTTCGTTTGTAGACACGAGCGTGTTACACAACGACAAATTGTGATTGAGCAATTCATTTGTAACATGCATAATGCATAAATGCATGCATGCTGCTTTTTACATTTTCATTTAACAGTAATTATTTCGTTAATAAGTGTCAAATGAATGATCGATATGATTATGGACAACTACAGCTTATAGTTAACACTGCAATACTTGTCACACACATTTATTTAAAGCTCATGATTGAATTTATTGAGGTTCTGTGTTGATGATCCATATTAAATGCAGGCTATTTTTTTATACTAAATGTTCACAGTTTATATTATGAATAAGTGATTAACAAACAATTCTATAATTCTAAATAGTATGTACTACAGTATGGCGCTGTCAGTTTCATCAGCACTTGTTTGGCTCAACCAATGGCGTGGGGTTTGGGGCGGGACTACATGTTTGCTCGACCAATGGCAGACGAGGGCAGTGTTCTGGGAAACCGGTTTGACAACAGTTCATTATTGCAATTCCATTTGGTGCCAATAGTGGCGCAGAAATTTAACACGTCATCTTCTACAGATCAGTAGTTCATGAACACAAGATGAATATCATGAGAGTTTGATTAATATCTATTTCTTTTTTAATGTATTTTAAGTAATGACTTGTAATAATGTCATAGCATTTAATTTGAATGGCTGATAAAGTTATATTTACATGGACATCTGGAGTGTGTGCTAAAAGTGAGAGTTATCTGCTGAAAATAGATTAGTTTATTATTTGGCATGTGGCTTATTGTACTGAACTTTGTTTTCCTTGATGTTTACTTAATTAAGCAGTGTCATATACTTAAATGAACTATACTTGTGTGCTTTAGGTCATGTCGTCCATAAAAGTCGAATGTGTTATCAAAGAAAAGACTGAAATCGGTGAGAGCCCAGTCTGGGAGGAGAAGGACTCCTCTTTGTTGTATGTTGATATTATGGGTCAAAGGGTCAGCCGGTGGAACTCTCTGACCAGACAAATAGAGAGTATTGCCACAGGTAAGCCTGAAGACAAGTTTAGTGTGGGCTGCATTTTCACTTTCAATGAACTTGGTGAATATGCAACCAAATTTATACCTCAGTTGCCACTTTAAAAGTAATGTATTCAATGTTTTCGGCTTGCATTTTATTCAAAGATGCATTAGACATTGGTTCAAGTGGGATTAGCTTGTTTTTATGTTATTGTAGTTTATACTCTAATGCCATATCTTCTCTCTGCACAGAGAAACCTGTAGGCTCTGTGGTTCCACGGCAGGCGGGTGGTTACGTCATCGCGGAGGGAACTCGGTTTGCCTTTGTTGACTGGGTAAAGCGTTCAATTACAGCTGTTGCCCACGTCAACGACAAGGAAAAACCAAACACCCGCTTCAATGATGGAAAAGTAGATCCAACTGGCAGGTTTTTTGCAGGTATTGCAGAAATGACATTTTACTCTGCATATGTAAACTATAAGAAAATTGAAAACTTGTGAGTGTTATTTTGTGACAGTAGTAGTTCTGCATTGTACGTTTTCAGCGTAACTTACAGAAGCTAATATTAAATAGTTTCTGATAGAATTTAAAGGGATAGTCTAACCAAAAATGAAAATTGTCATCATTTACTTATCCTCATGTCGTTCCAAACCTGTATGCGTTTCTTTCATCTGCTGAACACAGAAGAAGAAAGAAATATTTTGAAGAATGTTGCTAACTAATGCCAGGTTCAGACTACACGATATCAGCCCGATTTTGGCACGACCCGTTTGACATATGGTGTCGTGGTGATTCGTAAACGTCAATGGGTGTCTGGTCGCAAGTCGTTTTATCTTGTATGGTGTGTCATAGTGGAAGACAACCGACGTGCCACAATATCAGGACAGAAAGACAAGCATGTTTAATTTTTTTTTTCGGTCCTCCACAACGAGTTCCGTCGCATCTGTGACATTGACCAATAGGAGTTTAGAAGCTTTTCCACACACAGCTTTCATACATGGCGAACCGAAAGAGAGACGATGGTATTGGTGCTGCTATCATAGACAGTATAAGAAGTGGACAGAGTCATCTCATTGGAACTCAATTGAGGCAAGTGAAGCCCGTTTTCAGCGATTTCTTAGGACTTCCGTTCCTGACGCGCAGACTCAAACCGAGCTTGACGACGTAGATGTGACGTGAGCAACCCGTCTGCCCTCTAGTAGCTGTGCCGAGAGAAATCTGAATCATTCCCTTCCGAATCTTGCAGAGACGGAGAGTGTGAGTAGGAGCTGTCCATGAGCTAGGAGCAGGAGAAACTTTTGCTAGGTATTCTGATTAATTATTTTGTAATTTTGCCTCCACGTCTCCCCGATTGCCCGCGAGCTTCTCCTCCCGTCCATACGGTAATTTCTCTACTGTGCGACAGAGAGTCGTGTGGTTATGACGCAATCGTTAGCCTACTTTTACAAAAACTGCTTCTACGGGGCCATAACGTAAGATACAAGGTAATGGAGCATTTTATACATTGTCGTGTTTCTTTAGAAATAAATAATGGACAAATGGAGTCTTCAAACACCTCAGATGTAAAGTTATTCGCTGTCAAAGTGACGCCAAAATGAATGGGAGTCAATGGGATGCTAACAGCAGGTGAAGTTCTGCTACAAGATGGTGGCACGCGGCCGGCTTCAACTTCCGGTCGACTTCCTTCCCGCTTGGCTGCTATGTGGAATTATGCAATGGAGGATACTGGAATTAGCATTAGGCTAGTACAACCATTGTTTGTTTATGCTCTTGTTTCCAGAAGTCCATGGCTAGTTCCGCCTTCTGGATGACATCACGTACATAGCTAAAGACGGCAAGCGATGATTGGTTGGGAAGCATTGTGTATTCTGACATGTTTCTTGCCCATGACAAGAATTTAGGAGTCAAAATCGCATAATCTGACACAGTGACTATCGTAACCTATAAAAAATAATGTGTAGTCTAAACCTTTTCCGTTCCCACTGACTTCCATTGTATGGACAAAAAATACAATGGAAGTCAATAGGAATCCAAACTTTTTTGGATTCAACAGGATATAAAATCTTCTTTTGTATTCAGCAGAAGGAAGAAATGCACACAGGTTTGGAACAACATGAGGATAAATAAATGATGACTATCTCTTTAATTCTGTACAGAAAATAAGCCAGTTGAATTAATCCCATTTGGACTGTGCCATTCCCACTTCTCCTTAACTGTGTCCAGGTACCATGTGTTTGGACATGAAGCCTGACGTGATGGATGCGGCGCTGTACACCCTCCGTCCTGACCACTCTGTTGTCCAGCATTTTGACCAAGTGCACATCTCAAATGGTTTGGACTGGTCACTGGATCACCGCACCTTCTATTACATCGACAGTCTGGCGTTCAAGGTGGAGGCCTTCGATTACGACATCCAGACCGGAGGGCTGTGTGAGTTTGTTTTTCATTGGATGGTGGTCTTGATGTAAAAAACAAAATTGAGTTTTGTGGTTTTGTAAAATCTGTATTTTATTCATTTGTGTTTAAGCTAACCGCAGGATGGTTTACAAGATGGAGAAAGATGAAGGCATACCAGACGGGATGAGCATAGACACAGAGGGCAAACTGTGGGTTGCCTGCTTCAATGGAGGAAGAGTGCTGCGTATCGACCCACAAACAGGTGTGTGAGTTTGTAAAAGTGTATTAAATGCTTCTATAAGTATCATATAGCCCAGGCATTCAAAAACAAATGGTAAAATGTGTAACTTGTTGTCATTTTACAGAATTCACATTTGAGGTGTGACTGTTGTGTTTATGTTATAGATCAAAATGTGAAAGTCTCTTCAAGCATGTTAACCTTAATTTCTCATAAATTGACCCATAAACCCAATAGGAAATTCCTGAGGGAAGAAGCACAAGGCCTGCACACTGTTGCTTCCATAATTTGCCATCAAACTGACATTCATGACAGAAAGATTCTCATATTCAAAGACATACACCTGACAAAATAACAAATATACACTACAGTTCAAAAGTTTGAGTATAATGTGATTTTATTCAGAAAGTACACATTAAATTGATCAAAAGTGACAGTAAAGACATTTTACAAAACATTTCTATTATAAATAAATGCTGTTCTTTTGAACTTTCTATTCATAAAAGAATCCTTAAAAATGTATCATGGTTTCCACAAAAATATTTGATAATAAAAAAATAATAAATGTTATTTGAGCATCTACTGAAAATTCAGATTTACCTTCCCAGTAACAAATTACATTATAAAATATATTAAAATAGAAAGCAGTAATAAATTGTAATAATATCTCATAATATTATAAAAAATTTTGTTTAAAAAAAAATTCATTGCCATAAAATCAGGTGCAAATACCATTATTTTGCCATTTCATAAATAATGGAAAAAAGTTAGAACTATGAATAAAAAGAGACTTACAAATTTTTCTTCTCTTCTGGGTTTTATGGCTGGGACACACCAAGCTGACGGGTCGGACGTCAGGCTGTTTTTGAGCATCAGTTGATTTAGTTTTCCCGGTGTGTTCCACACCATTGGCTCTAGTCGGATGCCGTCTGGGTTTTTTGGGCCGATCAAGAGAGAGAAGAGTCGGTACTCTGATTGGCTGTTCAGCTTAGCGAATGAATCTGAATGAATAAAAGCGAAAGTGATGAAAGCGAGCAAAGAAGTCAAGACGGTACAGATAGAAGGCTGTTATAATTTTACGTCATCCTACCTGAGCACTAGTTCTTTGACGTCAGCTTGGTGTTTAGGACTGACCATCTCTATACTCACTAAAGACTAGTGTACACTATCAAGATCTTGCAAATGACTAACAGTCAATTAAATATAAATAAAACATCTAAACGAAAAACAAAGAACAGGTGTACATGTTTTGGGGAAGTCTAGGCTTTCAGTATTTAATGAACTTCCTCTCTCAGGCACACGGCTGCAGACAGTGAAACTACCCGCTGAGAAAACCACCTCATGCTGTTTTGGAGGGAAAGACTACAGTGATCTCTACGTCACCTCAGCGTATACAGGCATGGATTCAGATTCACTAGCCAAGTATCCTGAGGCCGGCTGCATTTTTAAGGTAGACGTCTCATTTCATATCATGCTTAAAGTTGCATGATATCACCTCTGACACATAATGACACATTATTTTCTTTATTCTTACTCCAGGTGTCTGGTTTAGGAGTGAAGGGCATCCCACCATATTCATACACTGGATGAAATCAAAGGAAAAAGTGATGTTAATGAAAAATGATCATTTTGCTGTCACTATACTACAACAATGTTCTAATTGTGCAATCTGTGATATAACTTTATATAATATTAGAAAATCTTAGCTCATTTCAGATGATTTAGGGTCTATTCACACAGAATGTATTTTTGCATTTAACTGCACTGCTTTTCCATTGTTTTTCTATGCAAACATGCGCTATAGACAAACGCGTTTAACCATTGCGTTCATGTCTCTTCTAGTGTCTCGCATATGACACAGCGTTCTAAAAACTCTGTGCTCAAGTAAAAAATATGTATCAAATTTTTTATTTTTTTACTGACCTGCGTCTCGTGTTTTTAACTGCAAAAACATGTTCTATGTGAATGGCCCCTTTAAGCAGTTTGTCTAAATGACTAATATAAAAGATGAAATTGCATGTATTGTTTTAATCGTTTACATTAACTACAACAAGAGCAATCTGTGACTTTGTGCAAGGTTTAGGAAAATGAATTTTTTAGGTAATTTGATGCTTGTAATGTATAATAACTATAAAATGAATGCTTGTTTAGCTGTGCTGCTGAAGGAAGTTACTCAATTAAGCTAAACAGGTATGACTTTTAAAATGATGTAATTGTGATAACATAATTAACATTTTTTAATTATCTTAAATGTCACAATGACACACCATTGACAACCTAGTTTATGTCCATAATCTATATTTCAGAGTACAACTGTATTCAGTGGAGGGAAAATATAGGGCAGGACTTTATTTTATCCACTGGGAATTGATTGAATTGGAAAAAGTAGCTGTTATATGCCAGAATGGTGGTTGGAGGGAAGAGGCTGAAAATTCATGATGCCAGCTTAAAAATCATTTCAGACCATGCATTAAAGGGATAGTTCACCCAAAAATGAAAATTCTGTCATCATTTTCTCACCCTCAAGTTCCAAACCTGTATGTGTTTCTTACTTCTGCTGAACGTAAAATAAGATATTTTGAAGAATGTTGATGGGTTCCATTGACTTGTATAGAATGGAAAATAATACTATGGATGTCAATGGGGTCCATCAACTCCTTGGTTACACACATTCTTCAAAATATCATCTTTTATGTTCAACAGAAGTAATAAACACATAGAATACTAAGTAAACCTACAGGTTTTGGTGCAAAGGTTGAATAGAGTCATTTGTTTAGTTTGTTTTTGCAGTATTTGTGAATAACCTGAAATAAGAAAAATGTTTCAAATTCAGTAAAAAAATCTCTGAAATTATTTATTTTTTGTTTTTTCAAGAGTTTAAAGAGGACTTTATGCTTTTTTTTTACTTTTCCAACTGCTGGTTGAGTATGAAAAGGGTTAAAAAACAAAATGCAAAGAACTAAGTTCACTCCAAAGACAGTTATTCTCTTATATTCTGAACGATTGTAGTTGGGTTTTCTGCAGGGAACGTACATGTACTTGTACACGTACTTTCTGTAATGGTAAGGGGCTTGACATTTTCCGAAACACAGTCGAAGCAGTTGACCAATCACAACACACTGGTCCAGCCAACCAATGAGAGCACATTGTGCTTTTCGGATGGAGGAGCTTCATGGATACAGGAACTAAACAGAGCGTTGACAGACTGGAACAATGTAAAATATGTGGGAAAAAAATGTCTCATCATCCCTTCACTCTACCAGCAGTGACTAATACACAGTAATTTACATACAGTGGACAAACAATAAAGAATAGATGCAGATAAACAGATTTAATACTTTTGATGATTATTGCAATTTAATATTAGCCTAGATAAAATAATAGAAATTACCACTGTGCTGATTTTTGTTTTCATTTATGGATCAAGTTTCTTTTGAATATTCACTTATATTTAATTCCCCTGAACAAGAACATAATTTAGTTTGTTTGCTAATCAAATTCAACAGGCTTAGTGGAATATACCTTCTGTCCTAAAGCCTCAAGTGGTATGTATCCTCTGATGTGTCATGACAACCATCTTTCATGGTTCTCATAAACTCATAAAATGTGAATTTAGCACTTTTTGAGTGTTACTCATAATGTGTCCATTTGATCCATAGAAGGACTGTTTCTTGTCTCAACCTGACTTTTAATGGGAATGACATGCTCCTTTACTTCACAAAGTCTTTGAAGGAGAAGACCATGATGGCCTACCCTCTGGCTCTGACAAGTAAAGTATTGACATCATTGCTGGATGTTTTGTTGGGGTGAAGAATAGCATTGCTCAGGATATCATTCAGCTCAACAATGGGTCATGAGAAGGTCTTTGGAGTCAACATGGTATCTCCTTCAAACAGGATAAGAATCAGAATCTTCCTATCTAACAAAAATAGGTTCTAAGAACGTTCTACTAACGTTCCCACTTCCAATTAAGTTATGAAAACATTATTTCTGAATTTTCTCTGAACATTCAAAATGTCCAGTTATGAAATGTTTTTAAAACATTTATTTTTCTTGGTTATACGGACGTTAAGGAAAAATTGTATCAGTTTGAAAACCTTATGGGAATGTTACTGTTCTACTAGTCTCGCGTAGGGCGTGACGTCTGAGGCTGAGACTACTGTTCTACTAACATTCTGAAACATTCATAGTAGGCCTAGGTTATTTTAAAAACCTTAAACAAACGTTCAACTAAAATGTTTAATAAAAAAAAAAAAGTTCCATGAACTATGTATTTTTGTGCGTTTTGAGAACATTATTAAAGACCAGATAACGAACATTCAATTAAAATTACTGGAAGAACATACATTTCAGAGAAACAAGTCAGAACGTTTGCCAAAATTCGGAGAATGTTCCCTATTAGCTGGGTTTATGTGCTTATGTGTTTATAATGGTATAGGCTACAGCTTATGTGGAAATCAATGGTTGGTTACCATGTAAATCTTTGTAAACTTTTGAATGACAAACATCTTTTAAACAAATAACCCAATTAAAATAATCAAAAAATTAAACAAAAAAATAAACGCGTTTGCCAGTGTTTTGTTGGGTCTCTTCAACAAAACGAAAAACAATACACTTTCAGATGGTCCCTAACATTGTTGTCATTCCTAATAATCAGATTCGAGAAATGTCACGAGATGACTGGAAAATCTTTACACTTCCTCCCAACACAAATTCATATCTCACAAATAATGATCACGTCAAACACTAAATGGAATTTCGGGCATTATCTATCAAGGTGTTTTTGTCTGACTTCACATGACAGAGAAAAAAGCGGAAACAAGTTTTTTTTTTTTTTTTTACGTCCGATGTGCAGTATGGTTGGTCGGTACTGTGAATGTACAGTAATACACGTGTTTTAAGGGATTACTGTTCATACTTTAAAAACGTATGAAATGGAGAATGAAGAAAGATGCATCTCCAGCTGCCCTTCGGACTGGATGTCCGGGATGCCCTCGAGTTTTTGGGACACCCCGCTGTGGAATATCGCCATACCCGGTAAATCTGATTATTTCAGTGTTTTTTTTTATTCTTTTTTACAATTAATTGATGGTCTTTTTGATTGATTATTTATAATTTGATTGACTATTTAACAATGCTCAACATCTGTTTACTATTTTTCCAGGAAGTCATGACACCATGACTTACTGTTTAGATCAGCAGTCCTCAGTACTAGAGTCTGAGCCGAAGGTGCTGCAAGTGTTGGACACATTATTTCCATGTATCGTTCGGCCCTGTATAATCAAATGGGCAACAACACAGGTAGTAACAGACATGATGATCCAAAATTGTATGCATTTATGTCTTCAGTGGAACACAAAAGGCAGAATGTTATCACGACTAACAGCCTCAGTCACCTTTATTGCACTTTCGCTGTAACAACAATGGTGACTGAGACTGTAATGCTGCCTCCTTTTGTGTTCCACAGAAGATGAAGAAAATGTCATGGCAGGGTTGGAACATTGTAAATGTGGGTAAATAATGACAGGATTTGATGATATACAGCATTTTTTGTGGCTTTTTTTATTTATTTTTATCCAGGAGAACAGCATCTCTAACCAGCTGGATTTAGGCATTCGGTTTCTTGATCTAAGAATAGCTCATAAGATAAAAGACCCTAATAAAGTTTTCTACTTTGCACATGGGATCTACTCTCTTCTCACAGTAAAGGTACATCATCATTTTAAAAGAATGTTAAATCCTCATTTCAATCGAGAATAACTATGGTTGTGTTCCGGCTGTGTTATTTGCAGGAAGCGCTCTCAGATATTGCTTACTGGTTAGACCAGCACACCAAGGAAGTGGTCATCATTGCACTTTCTGCCTTTGATGGAATGAACCTGGATCAACACAGAGACCTCATTCAATTCCTCATCAGCACTTTTAACAATAAAATTTGTCCCAATCATGTAAGTAGGCTATGTTTAATGTACAACATTTGCAACTTTAATAAATAACTTGAATCTTAAAGGGATAGTTAACCCAAAAATGGAAATTCTGTCATTCATTTCTCACCATCATGTCGTTCCAAACCCGTAAGACATTTTTTTGTCTTCGGACAAAAGAAGTTTGTCTTCCGAAGTTCATCTTCGGAACATCTGATGAAATTTGAGAGCTTTCTGTCCCTCCCTACGCAACTACCACTTTGATGCTTCAAAAAGTTCATAAAGAGATCGTAAAACTAATTCATATGAATTGAGCAGTTTAGTCCAGATTTTCTGAAGAGACTTGATCACTTAATATGATGGACAGATTTATTCGCTGTTATTCACTATCTCCCCTATAATTCCCTTGTCGTGTTATTTCAGGTCACACCCTCACTTAAGGAGTGTTGGGATCATAGTTATCAGGTGATTCTGTCATATGATGACTCAGCTGCTTCTGGACAGAAGGAACTGTGGCCCGGCTGTGAATATTGGTGGGCAAACACATCAGATCCAAATCGTGTCGTATCCTACCTGGAGGAGAAAAAAGAGGAAGGGAGACCAGGTCAGTCACAATAAGAAACTGAGTTCAAATTGCACCAAATGATTCGGAAAGAAAGATAATATATTTCGTTAAAGGTTGTTTTTTCTTAAATAATTGCACCCACATTTTTTTTCAGAAAAGTTTTTTGCTGCTGGTCTGAACCTAACTGAGGATGCTAGGTACATAGTTTCTCATCCATGCCAGTCATTGCAAAGCATGACCCTGAGCTCCTATAGTCTGCTTTTGAACTGGGTCAAGCACCAGTGTCCAGGCTCAGGCAAAACATGTTTCAACATCATCTGTGCAGATTTTGCAGGGGCTTTCAGCAATGAGTTCTCCCGGCTGGTTATTGGACTCAATCAAACACTCTTAAAAGAGACTTGATCCTTAAAAATGTCACA
Source organism: Leuciscus leuciscus (assembly GCF_965113295.1). NCBI lineage: Eukaryota > Metazoa > Chordata > Actinopteri > Cypriniformes > Leuciscidae > Leuciscus > Leuciscus leuciscus. The sequence goes on along the minus strand of NC_138738.1, from coordinate 33,391,266 downwards.
AATGATGTTACATAAAAACGGTGTATTACATAAAATGTATCATCTTTATGCACATTATAATGATAGCGTTGTATGTTTACATATTCATAATTTTCCAGTCTTTTATGACGGTCCCTAAACTGTAAAGGGTAAAAAATGTTTTGTGCATTGCTGCCATCTAGAGGCAATATTTAGGTTCTTGTTTGTTTAGAAGATACATGCTTCAAAATAATGTTACTTGCAATTTCATTGTTACATCAATCTTTACAAATGTCAAAGAACTAAATGTCCTGCTTTTTCTTGGATGTTTGATCAAATGGAAAAGGCATATTTCTATAATCAAAGACTAAGTGGCTCAATAGATTATATAGCATTACCTGTCCAATGAGTCACGCTTAATTTTAGTTACATCCGATGCCTTGTCATGACTTCATCTATTGTTGATGCTCTGTTTGGCTTTTAGTCCACGTGGGTTACATCTATGTATCTGTGGGGTCTAATTTTAGATGGCGCCTGTGATTGCACTTTCTAAGGTGCTTAACATTTACAGTATCTTAAGTGATAATCCCATTCACTGATGCCTTTCACACTCAGTTTGTTTGTGTAGAGTGTATGAGGTAAATAAAAACATGGGTTTTTTTTCTTATCTGAAAATTATCACAGGGAAACTTTTCAGAAAGTCTTTCCAAATTTGTTGTAAATTAATGTCTCACCTATTCCAAGACGAAATCAGAATTTGTTTCTTGGGCAACATTTTTATACCATGCAGAGACAGACCTGGGTGTCATTTTAATAAAATAAAATAAAATCTTCCACGATTGCGATATGTGATATATTGTTAAGTAGGTGCGAAAATGTGTTAAAAGTGTGTCAAAACAATTTTTATTTACATATATAGAAAAACTGAAAATAATATGACCATTATATATGTTTCACATTCTTTCTGGGAAAAGAAAGCTTCGCTACAACTTCTGAAAATGAACAGCAGTGTTTTAGCATTAGTTATCTTAATTTATCTTTGTAATTAAAAATATGAACAAAGAGGCTAATTACAAACAATAGGACAGGTGTAATAAAACAGATTAAAAGTGCTTTAAGTTTTTCAGGTAGGTTTATAGTACATTAGATCGATTTAACAGTAGCATTCAAGTAAGAATCAGTATCCGATAATTGTTTGCATTCACTTAAGACATAACCGAGTATGTTTACAAGAATAAGACAGGCATTTTGACATAACTGTGTGTTTGACCGTCCGAGTGCAACATGCCGCTAAACAGAACTCAATTGGGGTTTGTACGCTGTCCGAGAGGCAGCTTTCTGTGCGCACACTTATTCAGATTTTGTCATTTCGATATATCATGCAGCCCGACAAAGTATTTAGAACATTCTAAACAGATCTGGAGCAAAATGCTTCCAGAGAGCTTTGAGAATCCCCTCCCTCCTCTTTCAAGTCCCCACCTTCCTCCTAAACAGATTACTCAGGAGTTAAAGGAGCCTGCATTCGGTTGCTGTGTAGTCTCTGTGAGGCTTAGAGCCACAGAGGAAACAGATGGGATAAGAAAACCAGAGGATCTTATTACAGAGGCTTAATCAGCAATCCAAGGCCTGTCCAGAACCCAGTCGCACAGCTTCGGCCCCTCACAGTTTCTCTTTCAGAGGTATTCGTCTCAGGGACTGGAGATAAATACAGCTGTTTAACATGGAGAACGAGGAGGAGGAGGATGACATCTTTACAACATTGCAGGGAGGATATGAAGGTCAGGAAGATGTAGAGGAGAAGGGGAAAGGGGAAGAAGAAGAACAAGAGGAAGAGGAGCCGGAAGCTGAGAGGAAGAACAGTTGGGATATCCCAATTCCAAGTCGATCAATGGCCAGTCGCAGAGCTTCACTTCCATGCCCGGTCAGTACACAATACAAGTTTTTTTGTGTGTGTGTGTGTGTGTGTGTGTGTGTGTAGAAAGACACCAGTAGCTATGGGGCCAAGCTGTGGATTTGTCTTACAGCCAGCCCACGAGCAGTTGATTCAATTAACACTTTTAAATAGTAACTCAAAGCCACACTTGCTTGTTAGGGGCTTTTTCCACAAGCAGTTTATTTCTCTTCCCTCTGTAGTAAATTTGGCATTTTATTTTCATATTTTTTCTGTTTATTCTCTTATTTTTATTCTTGCATCCATTATGTATGTATATAAAAGTTTATGCAAAAATATGTTTTAAAAAGTTTACAGTGTTAACTTACAGTTTATGAACAATTCAACTGAATTACATTTTTATTTCTCTTTTTTTTTTATTTGACAGGTCTGAAGCTAAAACAAATTATTTTAACGTTAGTGATTTGTTAAATTATTCTTCAGCTAAATAATGATGCTTTTGCAAACATTATAATGTTTGCAATCATCATGTTTGCATACATCTACACAATTTGCCTTACAGGAATGAAGACCCAATACAATTATGAATCATCATTAAAATGTCACATTTTGTACAGAAAAATAATTCAGGTTGCAATTCAAAAGGTGCATCTTGCTGTGAAAATGCTACATTTTCATTTTGATTTACAGGTTAGTGACATCAGAGATCAAAGCAGGACACCTTTTGCATAATCTAAACTCTAGGAAGAGTTCATCTTGAATTTACCTTCCAGTGTTTGGACAAAACTGATTAAAGCAGTAGTCAGTAGTAAAGAGTCAGATATTTCAGACAGGCTAACATTAGTTTTTCTTTTTGCTCTGCATCTGCATCAAAACATGAGTTCAAATGAATAAGAAATATGTGGAATTCTCCACTTATCTTCCATGTGAACTCGTTGTACAAAATGCTCTTTGGATCATCTGGTTTTACACAAACTTGTGAAGTTCTGTTGCTCAATGCTGCTGCCATTACAGGGATAGTTCACCCCAAAATGGAAATTACATAATAATTTCCTTACCCTCATGTGGTTGCAAAACTGTATGCATATATTTCTTCTACGGAAACAAAAACATATTTTGAAGAACATTGGGAACCGGACACCATTGAAGCCCACTGACTTCCATTATGTGTTCCATTTTGTGTTCTACAGAAGAAACAAGTCATACAGTTTTGAAAATGAAAAGACGGACAAATCAAATACTGCACCATTCTAAATTTTCAAAACTATTCTGAGAGTTGTCATGATTGTTATATTGTTATTTTTATCATTTCAATTGCAATGCAAAATAATCTGTATGTGCCTTTATTTTATGCATGCATATTTTTGCATATTTTTCAGGCTCAGCTGAACGCGATGCATCTGAGCCGCCTGCACTCTGCCACCGTGGCCCCAAGCCCAGCTCACCTGAGCCACCGGCTTCAGAGCGGTGAGGCCAGGCCGTGCTCTCGCTCCAGCCATGTTGGCAATAATGAGGCAGGAATGCAAACCAAGGGCAGCACATGTGAAAGACGCCCACATGCCATCCCTACCATCCCTGAGGTGCACGAGCCTCTGGAGAGAAAAGCCAGATTTAGGAGCCGCAATGTCATGTCTCTGGTTGGTGTGATTTATATGATTTTGCTTTATAATAGGTAAAGATGTGAATGATTGCCAATAGGTTATTCTATCTCAGGGGCATTTAGATAAACGAACATGAGATAAGATAATTGTATTCTGTCATGATACAATGCTTTGGCAAGGCTAGACAAATCTGAGGCTGTATCAGTGCATGTACAACGCGTACTAACATGCAGCTAAAAACTAAATGAATAAAGCTTAAAACAAACAGCAAACAACCGGTTGAGCTAATCTTAAATCTAATTTTCAGCAATTTTTTTTTTTTTTTTAACACAACAGGGTTGTTGTTTTCTTACTTTTTTCTTTCTTTCAGTCAAGTATGTTTGAATATTTTGTGTTTGTGAGTTTTAAAGTCGACATGAAAAAAAAAAAAATTTCCCCCTGTTATGATGTACATATGAGTGAAACAGCTTCTCAAACAAGAAAAAATGTAGAGCGGAACTTGACTTTGCTCTGGCCCCCTTCCTGTTCGCATGAGTGATGAGATACTTAGTAGACTGTGCTCACTCAATGGCTGGCTGTCTAAGTGGTGTCCGCAAAATAATATAGAATTCATAGACAATTGGAAAAGATTTTGGGGCAAACCTGACCTGTTGAAAAGAGATGGTATTCATCCCTCCTGGGATGGTGCTGCTCTTCTCTCTAGTAATATGGCACATAGTCTTAACTCAAACATGACAATCTGGGGCTCAGGTCAGGAAGCAGACAGACTGGCTAAACCGACCGTCTGCTAGCTGTCTCACGTCACTGAGGTCAGATAAATCACATCACATAGAGACTCTTTCACCTAGATATCATCATATAGAGACTGTGTCTGTTCCCTGAATTAGGACATACACAAAAAACTCCTAAACTCATTTAAGGGTAAAAATGTAATTGATGTTCAACAAATAAAAACAGATATAATTTGGATGAACAAATGATAAAGCTCGGGTTGCTGAATATTCAATCCCTTACTTCAAAAGCACTTATTGTTAATGAAATGATTACAGATTATAACCTAGATGTGCTGTGTTTGACTAGCCTGACGTCGTCATACTCAGATTCTAGTCAGAATATGAGTCTCCATTGGGCTGTAATTAAGGGGCGTGTTTCAACCGAGCCAGCAAAGAAAATGCCTCTGCACTCAATTGGATAGACCTACAAGCAATCAGAGCAACGGAGAAACCACAATGACCACAGGGTTTTCATTGCGCCCCATCTTCTTAGCGACCATCTGGGCCAGCTGATAAATTAAACTTTTGCCGAATCCCGTAGGAAGGACGGCAAAAACATCTCTCCGATCGTCAAATGCCTTGATCGCGGTTCTCTCTTCCTCTTTTAAAATTAATGCGCTGTCGATATCTTCTATAACAGACGCGATGGCGGCATCTGTGTTGTAAACAAATTCAACCGAAGCGCTCTTTGGTGACGTGGTGACGTGGATGATAACGTTACTGTTAATCATCTGTCCATTATCGTATAAAGCCCGCCCTGACAATTTGATTGGTCCGAACAGCTCTGGTTCGAGCATAGTTGCTTCACAACGGATCAAGTCCAGACCCGAACTTCCCGACCTCAAATGTTGTGGGCGGGGCTAAATTCGGCTGGCATCCAGACTAGTGTTTGACAGAAACCTGGCTAAAACCAGACGATTACATTACTTTAAATGAGTCCATCCCCCCCCCAAGATTACTGTTATAAACATGATCCTTGTCTGAACGGCAAAGAGGGAGGTGTTGCTGTAATTTATAGTAATATCTTCAGAATTACTGAGAAGTCTTGTTTTAAATATAATTATTTTGAAGTGTTGGTGCTTAATGTAACACTATCTAGTGTAAATGTAAATGATAAAACACGTTTGAGATTTGTGCTGGCTACTGTCTACAGGCCACCAGGACACCATACAGACTTTATCAAAGAATTTGTTGATTGATTTTCTATCAGAGTTAGTACTGGCTGCAGATAAAGTCCTAATTGTTGGTGATTTTAATATACATGTAGATAACAAAAAAGATGCATTGGGATTGGCATTTAAAGACATTCTGAACTCTATTGGAGTTAGACAACATGTGTCAGAACCTACTTCTTCACCTATTTCTTCATGCCCTGACGAAACTTATCAATTCACAAAATTAACGGAATGCATAGCTGATATAAAAAATTGGATGACTAGTAATTTCCTACTACTTAAATCTGAAAAAACAGAGATTCTAATTATTGGACAAAAAAACGTCCTCACGTAATAATCTAGAATACTGTCTAACACTTGATGGCTGCTCTGTCAAGTCTTCGTCGTCGGTTAGGAACCTGGATGTGCTCTTTGATACCAATCTTTCATTTGAAAGTCACGTAGTATCTGTAAACCCGCATTTTTCCATCTTAAAAATACATCTAAATTATGTCATATGCTCTCATTGACAAATGCGGAACAATTAGTTAATGCGTTCATGACATCAAGGCTAGATTATTGTAATGCTATTATGGGTGGTTGCCCTGCACGCTTAATAAACAAACTACAGCTGGTCCAAAACGCAGCAGCTAGAGTTCTTACCAGAAACAGGAAGTACGACCATATTAGCCCCATTCTTTCAACACTGCATTGGCTCCCTAATAAACATTATATACATTTTTAAATATTGCTGATTACTTACAAAGCACTAAATGGTTTAGCTCTACTTGAGCGAGCTCTTAACGCATTATAGTCCTTCACGTCTATTGCGATCTCAAAATTCCGGCCAGTTGATAATAACTAGAATATCAAAATCAAGTCTCTCCCCTGTGAAGGCCTCCTTCCCTTCCCTTCACCTCTGTAGAGATAAAACGTTGGGATAATTCCGGTTCACGTGGCTACGCGGAAGCAATGAAAATTCTTTATTATAAATGTTAAGGTCAGACAAGTAGTTTGTTGAGGGTTGGTTTGTAAAGAAGGACTACAAACCTGTGCACATATATATTCAAACGCGCATACCTATAGACTAAACACGTAATATGCATGTGCACGCCATCAGCGTTCTCACAGGTTTGCGTTTTTAAAGTTTGTGCAGAGAGAACTTAAGGGTTTTCTGTTAGAACAGTGTCGTGTTAGCGGCCCCTAAGTTAATAACTAATGATCATTGCGACGGAAGTGAATCAATCAAAACTAACTTTAGCTGGACAATAACTTTATTCTAGAGCTGCTATAAAGCCAAAACAATCTCTGTTACTTTAATTTCCTATTATCACTGTAAAGCTGCTTTGAAACAATCTATATTGTTAAAAGCGCTAAATAAATGAAGGTGACATGACTTGACTTGACTGTGATGTCATGTGAGTGACAGTTTGTCCCGCCCTCTTGACAGTAAACACATCATTACAGAATTGAAGAGATGTCGCTGAGAAAGGGAGGTGAACTTATTTTGATTAAAGATTATGAGGCGACATGAATTTTCAAAAACATAATGGTATGCATAGATAAATCATTTATAATAAATATTGTAGTATTCCATAAAAAAAATACTTTCTTAATACTTTTTACACCTCTCTTATTCACATTCACATCCTATTGATTATTTTATCTAAAACAAACTTGGATAAAAAAATTAAAATGTTTACACAAAAGACGACATTTAGATAGATGTTTCCGTGTTTTTAGTCCATCCAATAAAGGTCAATGGGGTCCAAAGTTGTTTTATTTTTGGGAGAACTATCATTTTAATTAAATGGACAGGTCACAAAAAATGTAAAATGGAATTGCATTTTTGTATTGCTGTTCAAATATAATGTGGGGTGAAACAAATTCAGTTGGTTGATATAATCTGGTGTTTGTTTTGTAGAGTGATGCGGACAGTTTGTGTCTGATCTGTCATGACAACCTACGCAAAGGAGGAGGAGGTATCAGAGAGCTTCACTGTTCCCACAGCTTCCACAGTGAGGTAAAGGTTCAGACTTTATAAACTGGTAGCTGGCTTAGGTATTATAAATGGTCCGATTTAACGTCAGAAATGTATTATTATTATGTATTATAACATAAATGGCCCAGAAATCAGGACATTTTAGATTAGTTACTACCTATTCTACATTTTAACTTCCTGTAGCTGGTGAGCCATTGTTTCCTCCTTAGAGTTCTTCCTCATTCTCCCTAACCATCTTTGGTTTGGGAGAATGTGGCTTGTCCCATGTGACTTGTTCTCTTGGGTATTGAGATACTGTTCTTTGTAAAGCTGCTTTATTATGTTGTTGAAAGCACTGTACTGAACATCTGAATGTAATTGAATATTGTGCCCCTTTTGCTGGTTTAGTGCATAGAGGAGTGGCTGTGGAGCAAGCAGACCTGTCCCACATGCCAAAAGCATGTTGCCATGCCAGAGCCCCTATACTGGACATCTACCAGAGTAATAGTGCCCTGAGCTCTTCCAGCACCCATTCAAACCACCTTGGACATCAGCTTTTACAGGATTGGTTACATGATGCGGACAACTGACGATGGATATGAAAGAAACAGCTATTTTTTAAAAAAGGTGGTCATTTGATTTATCCAGGAGAAACAGATGGGCAGAACATCTCTCTGGACATAGGCCAATTGATTTTTGTAATTGTATTTACATATTAAGAAAATGATCGTTATTTTCTATCATGGTTATCCTTTTCTGCGTACATCTAAGTAAACTGAACAAGTTGCATGAAAATGTAAAATTGTAAAATGCACCTCACTATAGTAAGTAGTTTGGAGTAGGCATACTTGATATGTAAATCAAAAAGTTCTGTTTTACAAAACATGTTACTAATGTAATGCTTTCAACCAAAAAGTAGGCTTGCATTGTCTGTGTGTACTTGAGTAATTTTGCTTCTTTACTATACTTAAAGAAGTATATATATTTTGGGGAATTTGTACTTCATTTGTACTGAGTTCACAGTGTATTTCACTGGTCATCCTTACATGGATTTATTATTGTATTGAAAATATGCACAATGAGTCTTACTAAACTAAAAGAACGTTCCTGTGAAGTTTACAACAGTTTTGTTGAAAACAGCCAATAAAACAAGATTTCAACGGGATTGTAATTGGTTCTGTATTCATCATGCATTTTGGCCCAAAGCAAGTAGCCTAAGTTGTAACACTGTCTGTGATCAGGGTTTAAACAATTATTTAGTGTGCATTAGGCTATAGGCCTATACACGATAACAATTTCACATCTGATGTGTCTTAGAGCCTTACATAGAACATGGCATTGAGAAAATAGTGGTTAAACGGGTTATTTTGCACAGTTTTTGTTAAGTTACTGTAATGTGACCATCTGTTTTTGTGCTTCCTTTTCAAACTTTCACTCAAGTCTAAATTCTTAATACTTTTTACACCTCTCTTATTCACTTGTCAGCATGTATTGTCTACAAACATCCTAATGTCCACTTTATCCAATCGATGTTGAATGTAATGCACAATGAGAGCATATTAATGGCTAACCAATAAGTGCAAACAAAACATTTTCAGTACAGTGCGTGTCGATTCAGTACGTCGAACGTCATGACGTCGCGCAATCGTTACCGTGGCTACACACACGGAAGTTATATTGTGCACCTGTTACACTACCAAACAGGAAAAGGAACGAATCAATACAAATTTACTTGAACAAAGTAGCTTCGAGACAGTTATTTTTCAACTTGACACATCTTTTTTGGATTGTTTTTTAAACCAGTCAATCTCAACCTTATGGACAAATTAAAGAAAGTTTTGAGTGGCCAAGATGGCAATGATGACCTCAACGTACTGCAGGTAGTTGCGTTTGACAGTCTGAGTTAGAACTCGGTTTTATTCGCTATTAACTTTATGTTTACTCAAAATACACAGTGTTGTGGTTTCGTTTTGATTACGAATCTAGACTTTTGCTACGTGTTTTGTTGACTGCGTGTTTACCCAACTGTCATTCGCAAAAACTTTAAATCGGTCTATTTATGAATATCAAGATGATTTCAATAATTTTCTGAATATAACAACAACAACAACGTTGTTTTAGGCTGCGAATGAAGCGTCAACACTGGGATGGGGCACGCGCGTCAAGGGATTCCTCGCGTGCTTTGTGTCGGGCGTCTTGTGTTCAATTTTGGTAAGACGAGAGCACAAATAGTCTTATATGGTTTAATTTTGTTAGTATACAATAGTCGAACAATACGTATTCTCTTTCCTTACTTTTGTTATTCAGGGGACCTGCTTGCTCTGGGTTCCGAGAAGCGGACTGACACTCTTTGCAGTCTTTTACAGTTTAGGTAATATTGCTTCTCTTTTGAGGTGAGTCATGCATCTTTATCTCCCCACCTTTGATTTGATCTCAACCAAGGCGTGTCACTGTTTATAATAGACAATGTTTGCACTGGCATGTGGCCAGTGACAAATACTGACTTTTTAAAAAAAACATTTTTAACAAATGAATTGATTTAGTAACTCTAAAATGTGATAACCATCAACTAGAAAGTAATAAAACATTTAATATATTATCTCATAAATATGTGTGATTGTAAACCTCTTAATTTGTTGTTTTCTGGGTCTGGGAGACCTTTAATAGCTAAAAAAATTCCTAACAGGTTTATACTTCAGGATTTTATACAGGATTGTATAGTAATCGAACGCATTGATAGCATCTATAAGAATCTGTAAGTCAGTGCTGAGGTTCTTTGGGTGTGGATTCTTTTCAGCACTATGTTCTTAATGGGTCCATTAAAGCAACTCAAGAGGATGTGTGACAAGTCGAGAGCTCTGGCAACTGGCATTATGATTGTAAGAATACACACACATACACAGATATAATAGACTGTAATGCATAAAGAGAGATTCAGTATTTCTTATCTTGTCTTATAATTTGTGGCCTTTTTCTGTAAACTGAACATTTGTGTTTTTATAGACATGCCTGGTGCTAACCTTTTGCGCTGCCTTTTGGGTAAGTTGGTTTCTTATTTAACATGATTATGATTTGTTAGCCTAATAAAGTTGGCGTCATAATATGTAATACAATGTTTGTTTCAAATTTGCTTGATTATTTGATTATCTTTTTTATTTCTTTTTTTTAGTGGAAGAATAAAGGCCTTGCTCTGCTGTTCTGTATCCTCCAGTTTTTGGCTTTTACATGGTAAGAATCCAGATAGCTCTAGTTACTGTAAGCTGTAGTTACACACACACACAAAATATATAGGCTATTAAAGAGTTCTCACTTACACTACTCTCTCTCTCTCTCTCTCTCTCTCTCTCTCTCTCTCTCTCTCTCTCTCTCTCTCTCTCTCTCTCTCTCTCTCTCACACACTCTCTCTCACACACTCTCTCTCACACACTCTCTCTCACACACTCTCTCTCACACACACTCTCTCACACACACTCTCTCACACACACTCTCTCACACACACATTGATACCACTGTAATCGGAGATTATTATTATTTGAGTGTTTCCAAAATCAATGCAGGATAATGCTAACTTCTAGTGATTTATTTCACCGATACACTTCAAATATCACACTCTCAGATTCCTGCTTCCCACTGAGTATTGGAGCACAAAATAACTGAGTAATTATAAAAAGGTAAACAATTTTTTAAAAAGGTTTATAAAGCCTATGGCTGTCACAGAGACAGTGCATTTACAGCATTTACTTTCTCTCTCTCTCTCTCTCTCTCTCTCTCTCTCTCTCTCTCTCTCTCTCTCTCTCTCTCTCTCTCTCTCTCTCTCTCTCTCTCTCTCTCTCTCTCTCTCTCTCTCTCTCTCTCTCACTCACTCACTCACTCACTCACTCACTCACTCACTCCCACACACACACACTATATATATACATATACATATACATATACACATACACACTGTGTGTGTGTAATAGCTCACAAATGTTACTTATTTGTCTGTATTTAAATTACATCCCTTTTATTTTGCAGGTATAGCTTATCCTACATTCCATTTGCAAGGTGGGTTACTTTATATTTTCTAAACCATACATTAAAAAAAATGGCACAAATGGAAATCGACAGTCATTTATGAAGATGCAAATAAACTAGTTCAGAGATATAGCAACCAATAAAAAATTATTACAAAAGGCAAAGACTGTCAGTGGCCCAATTTATCTGAACTTATTCTAGTAGTTCTATCTATTTAGTAGTGTTTTTTAGTGTTCTAGAAGTATTATGCATGATATGGTATATATAAATGTAAAATTGTGAAAATCTACCATTTCCATTTTAAAATATCAGTGTTGCAATTCATCAAAGTGCCTATTAGACTAAAATAAGGTCTTCAGATCAAAGCTGTCATTCTGTCGAAGCCAAAAAAAAGACACTTTTAGTAATCTCTGTTTTTGGCTTTGGCGTTTGTTTACCTTTGGCTGTTTGTTTTTATGTAGGGATGCAATTATTAAGTTGTTCTCCGCGTGCTTCAAGTGAGATGCCTCTACATTTGGCCTTGGCTGTTTCTCCGTGTGCTGCTCTGGCTTCAGCATTGGTTCTGCGTTCAATGCCACTCATGTACCCACTCTGCAACCTGGCACAGACACCACACCACACTACAGGCGCTCCGCTTGCTCTCCGTAACGGATGGACACTCAATCTGTGTGAACAAGCACACACAGACAAGTACTCTCTCTCTCTCTCACACACACACACACACACACAAACACCTGTGCTTTACATTCAAGTGGGAAACTATGAAGGATAAAATATGTAACTAGGTAAATGGTTTGGTTTCGGACTCTGCCCTGTAACTGTAGTGACATGCTTGGTGAACAAGATGGAATTGCATATTTTACATTTAACTGCTGGGTAATTGCTTAATAATTCCTTCCTATGTGCCTTTATCCAAGGATTACTTGAGAACTAGATTGGATAGAACTGTCTGTAACAGTGTTGCTGTTTTTGTTTAGTATTTAGGTTTCTTTTCTTTTTCTTTTCAAGAAAAATTTGTTTTTGCTACCAAGGGTTTTCTATAATTGCATTTCAATTTTTACTTCAAATATTACCTGTAATAGATAAGTAATAGGATGACAGAAATGTCTTATTACTTATGTAATGGTATATTGCTATATTATCTATTAGATAAGTAAAATATTAAGCACTCATTTGGGTGCCAATGTATCTTTTAAGGTTCATTCATCATCGAACAATCCTACTGCTTTCAGTTAGCTTTGCATTTTGGGGCTTTTTCCTATGAATGTGTCCTTGTTTTTTCAAATCATGTCAAGCACATTTCCCTTTCAATGTTTTTATTTCAAGAATGACAACTGTAGTTGTTCCTCCTCGTTGTCTTTTTAAATAGTTTTAAATAGTTTTGATTTACTGAAGAGGTTACTTTTTTTTATAGGTATAGAAGTATTATCCTTATACTATGAAAAAAATGCATTCCAGAATTATTTTATCATGACTGAAAATGTGGATTTCCCTTCATCAGGATTAATTGCCCATGTTTGTTTCATGAGTGCAATACTGCTATGAAAAAATATTGGTGTTTTTTTATGCGAGATGTTTAATAATTGTTATAGCTATATATTAACAATTGTTGCTATTAAAAGTTGTTCAGATTTATTTAGTCTACATGAATCAATTTAGCCTTCTCTAATTCTAGTTTTATTTACATCTTGTTCTCAATGCCTGCATCTCTTTCATTCTTTCTTTAATTCAAAGTACGTGCTGTCATTTAAGAAGCCCTCTTCCACATAATGCATCTATGAGTCTCAATAAGACTTTTATAAGTTAAAGTTCACTGAAGTGCGTAAGTCATTTCTATGGTGAAAGGTCAGGGGGCTGATTTTCTGATGTTTGATATGCAGGAGGATTCTGCGCTAATGAGACTCTATTTTTCGGATTTAAACTCTTTGAATCCTCTAATCTCCATGCGCGCGGCTGTGTGATTAGAGCGCCGGTCGCTGGATCGAGTTTCCGTTCATTCCCGTTCGCTGCAGAGAACATCCAGTATTTTATTTATGCTCCACATGGCTTGTACAATACTAAGCTCTTTGACAGTATGCCCTTATCTACGCCGTCACATGAGTCCATCCTGTGAATCACAGTAGATGTTCTGATGTTTCATGCCAGTTCTACTGCAGTTAGAAAAATGAGGTTTTAAAGTAGGCTATCACGTGTATGTCGTTCGTTAACTTAATTGTTTTAAGGAAATATGCTGGTTTAGCCTTTTTGTACAGTACAGTTACAATGTAAAAAAACAAAAACAATGACCTGATATCGTATCAGGTCATAACTTTGGCTATACATTTTAGACCGAATGCTTATTTGCTCAATAGGCTAATTGTATATTAGCCTATGGTTCAATATTTAAGTTTAAAATCCATGTGATTACATAGGCTATCTTTGCTTTAATTTTCTGAAAAATAATTGAAAAAATACCCTATTTTTTTTATTTTTTTTTTACAGAAATTAAATATGTAGCCTATAAAGTTATGGAGATATCTTATTTCTTTTTATGGTATTTCATTTGACCTAAGCAAAACTTTTAATAATAGGCTAATAAAAAAAGTAATCCTGACTTTTTTAATCCTGAAAGTTTTAAGCCCCACAAAAAAAAAAAACACACACAAAAAAAAAAGATTATTAATAATAATAATATAGGTGTAACCTAAATAACTAGGCTACATCACATCATTTATAGCCTTACAATTCAAAGTAAAGTTTATTTAATAGACCTGATGAGTCTATAAATTGTGAATTTTACGTTGAGTTTATCTAGCGTACGCACACACACACACACACACACGTCCTTTACGAGCTGTCCGTGGTTCTGAAAAGAAACATCGAGTTGTTGTTATATTTGCAATACGCCTAACAGAGCGTGATTTACGATTTGTTTTAGACATCACTGTTTTCTTTGTTTTACGTAAATTATTTAAATGTAGCCTACGTTTATATTTCTCTAATGTTCTTCCTGTCAGAAGTTTCGTTAGAACTTTCTGCGTATTATCTAAACAGCATAACATTGCCTAAATAATATAAATGTGAAGACTGGAAATAAACTTGAATATTAGAATTGGTATTGAAATGGGGAAAAAAAATGCTTGTGAATGAATCACTTAATTAGGGCAAGCCCACGTGACTGCAGGTTAGTCCTCCGGTCATAAGAACAGGTGGTCGCAGTGAGCTGAAGTACAGATCAAACGGCTACTTACTAGAATACACACACGTCAGTGCTAAAGAGAGTTATTTTTCTTTTATGATTGATGCAGTCCACAAGTTGTTAGGCACAGAAATCTTCTCATAAATGAAAGTGAGCTAAAGTTTAAGTCCAGTTGTTTTCCACTTGGCGCGCGCGTGTGAGATCATGAAGGTTGAGGAAGATGTACGGAGCGGTGGAGCGGTGACCGGTGCTCGGGCCAGCAGTGACTGCTGTATCACCAGACTGCTCAGCGTCGTGGAGAGCGAGTTACAGGCCGGCCGAGAGAAGGGGGACCCCACTGAGAAACAGCTCAAAGTCACCCTGGAAGATGCTGAACTCTGGAGGAAATTCAAAGAAGTCACCAATGAGATGATTGTGACGAAGAACGGCAGGTGAGCCGCGAGGAACCTGCGCAAACGCTGTAAAAGTCTTTTAATAAAGCAGTAGTGTTTGTTTATAGAATATGTAAGAAAATATGTTTGTGAAGTTTACTTGAACTTTTGAAGAAAATAAGTTAATACGTTCTAATTGTTTTCTAGTCCTTCTAATTTCTAATCCTCTTTTAATAATTTTAAGTCACATAAATGTAATGATGCAATGTCTCTGCAATGTTTCACAAAATATTATAATTATATATTTGTGCTATCATCTTTCTTTAAAACATTTTAAAGAAAGATGATATTGAAGCACTCTTCAAGAAAAAAAAAAATCACAAAAGACATTTATTAGGTTTTAAGTGATAAAACAATACTTATACTGTTTAAAATGAAGAAAAAATGCACACTTTCTGGATGTCATCTGCGAGGACACCCGTGAGAACTGATTTCTCACCCAGTAAAAATCACTTTGGGTCTATATGCTTAAAATTAATTGTAAAAACAGCTTCATAAATTTAGTTGCTGCCTTATTGAAAGTCGCTGTATGAGTCATTTCAACTTAAATTATATTAAACTTACTGGAGGTTAATCTCATATATAATTATTATTATTTTTTTAAGTTGCTTACATTATTTTCATGAGTTAAAGTATAATGTAAAAACATTGAAATTGACTTATTGATCATATCATTTTTTACAGTGCATCTAATACAACGACGACAGGACATTTTTTAATCGTGACTTAGGTGTCCAAATACTTTTGCGCACCACATATAAAATTTACTGCAATATTGTTTTTTGAATGGTATAACAGAGAGAATAGGGAAAAATGAAGATGCAAATATTTTAACAGTCAATGTCATAGTTTGAACCTAGAACTTTAAAAGCAAATTTGTTGCAAAATCAGTTGTAGTTTTGGTGCTACTTTTTTTTAATAAGGATTCTCATTACATTTTGGATTACTAAAATGATCAAACTATGTCTCTCTAGTTATCTGCTTTCCTTTATCCATCTGTCTTTCTATCAAAATGCCTTGTCATCTCTAAGCAGGTTTATAATTGTATGTTGCTATTGGCACATGGCGGTGTTTTTGATGTTTTTTTGGATCAGGCAGATTAATTTAATTGAAAAAGGCTTGTTGTGTTGTCAGGCTGAAGGGTGACTTGACCAACTCATTCAGTAGTTACAGGTCAGCTCTGCAGGTGGGTGTCCTTCCATTTGCAGCCCCTCTTAAACTTCTCATCCATAAAAAATAATCATGGGGGGAAAAAGTGGAAAATGACTAGCGTCCAGCCTCTCATGAAGTTTGTGCTTGTAACTGCTCGTAGAGTTTTGGCAGACGGTGTGGATCATTGTTGGGGAATAACTTTTTAATCACTTATGCGAGTGTGTTAGAGCTTTTGGACAATTAAGATTTTTGTCTTAAAGGGATAGTTCCCCTAAAAATACAAATTCTGTCATCGTTTATTCGCCCTCATGTAATTCCAAACCTGCTTTCTTTCTTCTGCATGTGGAACACAAACGATGTATTGAAGTGTTTTTGTCCATGTAGCGAAAGCCAGTTGTATTCAAAACAAAATTGGAACCCTTTGACTTTCATTGTATGGACACGAAAAACACGAAGGTATCCATAGAACATACACTCTTGAAAATAAAGATTCCAAATGAAGGTTTTCACAGCAATGGCATAGAAGAATGATTTTGGTTAACCTTTCATTGGACAGTTCCTAAAATAACTTTTTCTTTTTAGAACCTTTTCAACTATAAAGAACCAGGCGCTGGTTTTAACATAGAAGTTAAAGATTCTTCCTGGAACTATCAATTTTTGTACGAGTGCACAGGAGATCCAGTAACCATTTTTAAGCAATTCTCCTGTCATAATTCCTCCTTTGCAGGAGGATGTTTCCAGTTCTGAAGGTCTGCGTGACGGGTCTGGATCCCAACGCCATGTATTCGTTCCTGTTGGACTTCAGCCCTGCAGACGGGCACCGCTGGAAGTACGTGAACGGCGAGTGGGTCCCTGCGGGCAAACCTGAACCTCACAGTCACAGCTGTGTCTACATCCACCCCGACTCCCCCAACTTCGGTGCCCACTGGATGAAAGCTCCAGTGTCCTTCAACAAAGTCAAACTGACCAACAAACTCAACGGAGGAGGCCAGGTGCAGAAACACTGACACGTATACACACATTTGTAATGCATGAAATAGCTGAAATAAGTTCCACTTCTCCGTCTTTCGCCATAAGTTTGCCATTCTCCTTTGTTATCTCTCTGTTTGTGTCTGTAGATTGATGAATCTGAGAAATTGACATTTGTTCCCTGCATTAAAACAAAGGCCGCCTGCACATTATACACATGTAACGCTCGTGTTGTGCAGGTGTGTAATGCCGTACGTGGCCTGCTCTGTAATCTTGAGTAGCCTCTCAGGTCTCTTGTGTGTCCAAACAGGCCTCTCTGTAGCTTTTAGGAGTCTTGGCCTGCCTTTAATCACCCTGTGCGCTGCCACGGGGAAATTTCAAGTGTGCATTTATACAATTAGTGCTCTCCTCGGCATCCACTTCACCTATGGAGCCCCTTTGTTCAGCAGGGACTGCATGTAAACAGGAATAAACAGCTCTTAATTGGCACTTTTCTCGTTTAATGCACTTCCTGCCGTTCAGACAGAGAGTGGTCTACTTCAGCTAGCCATCCTGGCTTTCAGCGAGGCCGCTGCGAGGTGCTCCAGCCCGCTCCATTCGAGTATGACTCCGCCACCAAATTATTATTGGTATTTACATGACCCCTCCCCTGCGCCCTCCCTGCCACCCCATCCTCTTCTCCTGTATTCCTGCCTGGTCCCTATTTACCGGGGTTTTTAAACGCGGAGCTGGCAGCGGAGAGGACGATGAGAGAGAACCAGCTCTAAATGAAATAATTGCAGTGGTTAGTTGTACATTATGGTAATTACCTCTGTTTTTTTCTATGCAAAATTAATTTAGCCATCAGTCCTTAGATGTTCAAAAAGGCAACATATTAAAAAAAGGCAAATGGGAGAGAAAGGCACACAAAGCCCTTTATGTCCCCTGTAGCCATGCAGATGAGTACCTGCCCCTCATCAGTCATTGTAATCTACCAATTAGAGAGAGAAAAAAAATCAGCTTTTCTCTCTCGTTCCGCCTGTCTCTTTCTCAGAATTCGCTCGATAGATTTAATCATGCTTGACGTGGTCACTGCAGTCATTCCAAGAATTTTTTATTTAGACAATGCAGTGTGTGTAAATATAAAAACCTACTAATATGTAGTGATACTGTTTAAGAATTGACTCCCTTTTAACTGATAAGTTGGAATTTGAATTACATTGGTCACGACCTGAATAATTACATCTTGATATGGAAACAGCCTATATTATTTCTCATCTGATTAGACATATCAAAACAATTAAACAGACATCAAACTCATTTTAATTTTGCCATACAGCACTTACAAAATAGCCACTGTTTATATTGTATAATTCCAGGCAATTTTATACAAATAAGAAAATAAATGGAATGAAATCTGTAAGTGGCTATAATAACAGGCAGGCTTCAGAAATATTTTTAGCATCTTCAGTGTCACATGATCCTTCAGAAATCATTCTAATATGCTGCTTTGCTGCTTAATTATAATTGGTTCTCAATTATTAATAATGGTTCTTATTATCATCAATGTTGAAA
Source organism: Leuciscus leuciscus (assembly GCF_965113295.1). Taxonomy (NCBI): domain Eukaryota; kingdom Metazoa; phylum Chordata; class Actinopteri; order Cypriniformes; family Leuciscidae; genus Leuciscus; species Leuciscus leuciscus. The sequence continues at coordinate 33,372,607 of NC_138738.1, read as the reverse complement.
TGTTGTTTATGCTGCTTAATATTTTAGTGGAAATCGTGCTTTTTTTCAGGAGTCTTTGATGAATAGAAAGTTCAAAAGAACAGCATTTATTTGAAATAGAAATATTTAGTAACATTAAACATGTCTTTACTGTCACTTCTAATCATGCACCCTTTCTGAATAAAATAAATGTATTTTTCTTTTATTTATTTTTATTATATATCTTATCCCAAACTTTTGAATGGCTTTGTATGCTTTCCACAAAAAAATATTAAAGAGCAAAAACTGTTTTCAACATTGATAACAATAAGAAATGATAATAATTAGAAATAAGAAATCAGCATATTAGAATGATTTCTAAAGGATCATGTGACACTGAAGACTGGAGTAATGATGCTGAAAATTCAGCCATCACAGGAATACATTTTTTAATATATAAATATAGAACACATTTTTTTATTTTAAATTGCAATTAATATTTCACAAAAGTATAATTTTTTTGCTGGGTTTCACTTTATTTCGATGGTCCACTTTAGTAACTTGTCAACTAACTCTCATTTGAGTGTTAGTAGACTGTAGTTGACTAGTAGACTGTTAGATTAGTGTTAGGTGTTAGTAGAATAAGTTGACAAAATTGCAAAATTACTTATAGTCAGTAGAATGTCTGTTGGGGAGCATCAAAATCAAGTGTTAACAGATATTTAAAAAAAACAGTCTACTAATACTCTAATGACTGTTACTTGACATGTAGTTGCAAAGTTACTTAATAGTTAGTAGAATGTCTATAGCATGTATGTACTGTATTGTTACCCCAAAATTGTATGGATTTCTTTGGACTTCAGTCTGTTTTAACTCTTCTTTACATTCAAAATCTACAGGTATTTGCAATTCTATATCAATTGTTTGATACCTCATTTAGAATTTAGTTCAAATTCAGTCTAAAAATGTATACCGGTGCAGTATGGACCTACATTTTTAGCTGAACATATGTTGTAAACTAATGTCCTGTAAAGAGCCAATTTCTTTCTTACTTTTCTTTTATCTTCTGTTCTGATCACCTGATCCAGATCATGCTGAATTCTCTCCATAAGTACGAACCTCAAATTCACATTGTTCGTGTAGGAGGAAACCACAGGATGGTGACCAACATCTCTTTCACAGACACTCAGTTCATCGCTGTAACAGCCTACCAGAATGAGGAGGTTAGAGCATCTTCACTAAACATATAGGATAAACATGCTTAAAGAGATAGTTCACCCAGAATGATTTATTCACTCTCATGTTTTCCAAAAGACAGAAAAAAAAAAACATTTCTGTATAGCTTGAAAAGTACGGTTAGGCAGGATGTTTATGCTGCTCTTTACCAAGAAGTGAAAGTATATTATGAAAAGCTCTCCAAAGTTACAAAGTCACTCCAATGGGAGTTATTGTCTTTATCAGTGTGCACTGTTTCTGAACTCCCTGAAGTTTTTCTTCTGGGAACATGCATGTCACAATGTTCCTCATTTAAATTATTCCCGCCAAATGCATAAGCAAAAAAAGGGACGAGGCCTGGTTGATTCATAACTCAGTTATGGTAAGGGGCGTGACATTTCCCCAAAACGCTTGAAGTGATTAACCAATCGCAACACACTGGTACAGCTGACCAATCAGGGCACATTGAAAGAAAGGTTCTGCAATGTAAAAGATCAGGAAAAATTATGTTTTTGAGCATTCAGCACACAAAAAAAACGATCCTAGTTGACCCCAAAAACAAAATCAAGACCAAAAAGAGGGCATAATAAGTCCCCTTTAAAGGCGCATTTACACGACAACGATGTACTAAAAACAGGAAAGTTTTTCCTTCGCATTTTCCGTGTACAGACGACAACATTTTCAAAACGATCCCCATTTACATGGATCGCAAAAACGATTAAAAACTCAGTATTGTGCTGCCAGGCCAGTAGTTGGTGATGTCACTTTGTAAAGAAAAACTATGCGCCTATAGACCTTATGCGGCAGAGAAACGAGGGCGCCGCCATCTTTAGAATTTTGTCTTTTAACTTCCGTTTTTGCGGTCGCTCTGTATATTTCTATGGCATTGCTGTACAAGAGTAATTAGCTTTTGAAGTGGATTTAAAGTTAAAAGTTAACGAAAGTTATCATGAGGACTGTGATGTTTAAAGCAGATGACTTAACAAATGTCAGTCGACCGGAAATATTTTAAAACGAGCCGTTCATTAATAAACACGCAGAATCGCTGTGAAAATACAGACCGGAAGTCAAAAGACAATGAGCGCAGCGCTGAAAAGGGGCGGGGCTACATAAGGTCTATAGACTGAACATGTAATACGCATGACGTCACCGTTTTTACAAATTTGCATTTTTGTAGTTTACATACATACAGTCGGCATCTAGTCATAGTTGGGGGGTGGCGAGGGTGGAGTCGGCGTGGGGGAAAACACTGCAAACATCGTGTGTATTTGAATGACAAAAATGTGGTATTGCGAGTAATTGACGCCTGCCGACCGGCAACGGTACATTGTAAAATGAACTGCAATAGGTTATGATAGCCCTTATTTAATTAAAAACTGGGTCAATGACCCAACCAAATGGCCGGAGGTGTCGTTTCTAGACATATTTTATGATCTGGTTGAATCTCCAAGACATCGCGGTAGCTGTAGCGGTAACATTAGCCTATAACTCAATCAACTTATGTTGCATACTATAACTCCATAAAACCTTGTCACTTACCAATTGTACGTATGCTTCACTCCAAACTATTAATCATTTTGTAAAACGGTGATCAGTAGTACGAAGTTGCCGAGGGACTGTGCTGACAGTTATCCCTAAAGTCCTCTAGTAACTCACAGACTGCAGTCTACTCCATAGGTTCACAGCTCGCGTCATGAGCCTTCAGCTGATAACGCTAATGTGAATGAGACATCCCTTATGAAAAACAACTATAGGAATCTTGTAGTATTTTGGGACAAAATATTATAGTAATCCTATAGTATTTTGGGAAGTACTATAGAGGTATTACAGAACATCACAGAAGTATTATACACAACTATAGAAATCTTACAGGATTACTATAGTTCTTTTTCGTAAGGGATGTAGACAAAACTAGCCCACCACTGCCTAATACGAGTTTAACACCCACTACTATATCACACAGGGATCTACTCACACAGTAATCTCAAAAAAGAAAGCTCAAAAGCCATTTTGTCCTCATTTCCGGTTCTGTGTGTTTATTAGGAAGGATGTAGAACATCAATTCATAATTTGTTTGTTTATTGGCGGTACAGAAAAACTACACAGCAACTCTTTGGCATGATTGCCCCGTGTATTTCAATGTGCGCCAAGGCAATGTTTTCCCCCACGGGCTAAATTCACATCACGTGACGGGGCGTTCCCGGGGGCGTTCCCAGACCAACCGTCTGTATCTATGAAGACAATAACAGAATTGTTTTCAGAAACTTGCACTTTGAAACCCGTTTTAAAAAGTTTGCATTTTCAGGCCCCCAAAACGCTGCTGTCGTGTAAATGAATGGCCAAAATGCATTTTTAGTTGAAAACAGTGTCGTGTAAACTTATAAAATTGTTTTTCAGTGGTAAATCTTGCTGGGTGAACTGTACCTTTAAAAAGAAGCTACTTGTTTGTGTTTTGCTGAATGCAAAATATAATAGTTTGTAAAATTGTTGAAAAATATAATATTAGGAGATGAAAATATGTGACCTCTGGTGTTCAAATATTTTATCCTCATAATCCTTCTGGTTTCCTTCCCTTCATAGATAACTGCACTGAAGATAAAACACAATCCGTTTGCCAAAGCTTTCCTCGATGCAAAGGAAAGGTACAATGTATTTAAATTACATCGAACAAACATTGTCAGTATCAGAAGATAAGTTTTCTCACCAATTTAACAATGCGTATTTCAACTCATAATAATATCATAGCAGGCATTAGCGCTAGTCAAGCTAGCATGACTGTGCGAAATCAGCCGTGATTAGCGACCAATTATTAAACGTTTATGCTTTGAATCGAGTGAGTGTGTGAGTAAAGGAGCTTGTTGGAGAGGCAGTGTGAAGTGAGAGTGAGAGATTTTAAGCGGCTACAGTGAAGAATGTGTGAGATATTACACAACAATGTTGGTGGAATGAGCGCTGAATAATTGTACTCCAGTAAATGTAGTCATAACTTCACGGGAGCAGAGGTAAAACACTCCTAAAAAAAACTACTTAAATGAGACTCACTCTGTACTGTGTAAATATGTACAATTACAGGGTGAATCTCGTAAAAAAAAAAGTTATTTTGGTTAAAGATGTTCATCTAAAACTTGAAAGAAAGGAAAGAAAAAGAAACATTTTGCATAAAGAAAATGTACACATATATAATACGAATATGTAATGAAGCCATATTTTAGGACCATTTGAATATTTTGCATTGCATTACATTCATCACAACTAAAGGAAAAATTCCAGCCCTAAATTATTATTAGTATATTGTGTAATTCTTAAAGTCCCAATTCGCATACTTATGCACTATTCTATTAGTGAAATTCTATCGAAAAAACAAACTCTTCATCCGAAATCACTTCCTGTCTGAGTAGGTACTATATTTGAATTTAAATTGACCATGACCGTTAAAAAAGTACGCTCTATATAGGATGAATATGGGTAGTAGTATGAATGAAATCCGGATGTACTACATCCTCCATGTTGTTACTCTCATGTGACCAACCAGCGTCAGTTGCATCGCTTCACTTCCATTCACAAATCTCCTCTCATGCCCTCACGGGATAGTAAAGTGTCCATCGAATGCACACTGTAAAAAATTTCTAACCCTCCCAAATCAAAAATTTCAAGTGACCGATAACATCTACATTTTTCAATTGGCCCAAGTGAAATTCTTGTTGCAATAGTCTGTTAACATTGGCTCAATGAGAAATAATACGTCAGACTAATTGAAAAATTTAGATGTTATCGGTCACTTGAAATTTTTGACTTGGGGATGTAATTTTTTTTTACAGTGCACACTTCAGAATCTTGGCGGAAGTAGCAGGTCATCCGGGGACTTTTCGCCTACTGTTTTTCGAATACTACTCTTTTGGCGTACAGTTTTTTGCATACTATTTATTTAGTAAGGAAGTATTCAATTTCGGACATAGCTAAAGTATGGTATGTTGGACACTTCATGCACTCAACTGTCGTAGCTTTAATTACGTAGTGAAGGGGGCAGGGCTGTCAGATTACAATGGTGAATGACAAAATAACCGTATAAAATTCATACTCTACATGTTTGAGTACATAGTGCACAAGTATAGTGTATAAGTGCATAGTGTATAGTGCATCATTTGGGACACAACTAATGATTTTAGACTATTATAAAAGGCAATACAACAAACTAGTACTTTGAAATATAAAACTTACCATTTAAATAATACATTGTATTTATTTATATATTTTGCATTACAGTAGACCAAAGACAGACCATAAACTAGTAAAATATAAATACTGAATTTAATTACAAGATTTTAAGAAACTTTATGTGATGAAGTAAAATCAAAAGTGTCAGGAATAAATGAAAAAAAAAATTATAATAATTTTGCCTGAAAAAAATGTAAATAGTGAAAAAGGGAAAAAAAAAATGTATATGAGGTGATGTTGCATACATCATACAGTTCCAAAGTTTTTAAGATTTAAGTAAGATTTTTTTATACTTTAAAACTTTGAACAAACATGAATTAAATGTATCTATAGTGACAGTAACACTATTTATAATGTTACAACAAAAGCTGCTCAAGAACATTAAGCAGCACAACCTTTTTCCAACTAATAATAATATTAAGAAATCTATCATGAACAGTAGATTTATTTCTGTAGGATCATGTGACACTGAAGACTGGAGTAATGATGCAGAAAATTCAGCTTTGCATCACAGGAATAAAAATTAAAATAAAAAAACTGTTATTTAAAATATTGTTATTGTATTTTTTATCCAAAAAATGCAGCATAAGAGACTTTTTTCAAAAACATTTAAAAAAGTTTTGAACAATGTGCTGATTTATGGATATGAACTGTTTTGATAGGTTAGTTCTTCATTTGAGGTTTGTCTCATTCACAAAGCTTTTTCTCTCCATAGGAGCCATCCTAAGAATCATCTAGAACCTCCAGCTGAAAACCAGCATGTGGGCATACCACACTGTTAGTGATTCATTTTCCACTTTCTTAAAGTTGGCAAACTAATATTTTTGTCTGATTTATGGACAATGAACATGTTTAAGAAATATTTATAGCATTATGCTAACTGTGTTATGTGAAGCATATTGGTGTCCATTTGTTGGTTTGCAGGTGGATGGTTCATATCAAACCCAGACACTCTGTGTTCTAGTGGTGGCAACTTTCCGTACCCAGGAGGTTTACCGCTTACTCCCCACCATGGGTACAAACACTACCCAAGTCTGCACGGGCACCGAGCAGCCCCGTACCCATCGCCCTACCTGCCCCGCCATCATCATCACCACCACCCCCACCACCGTGGTCATAACTCAGGTGACACGTCATAATTTGAATCATGTCTCAGCAATAGCTACAGACCACTGTGCGTTTTGCATTAAGAGAACCAATTAATCTAAAACTGAAAATCCCGTAATTATTTACTCACCATCATGTTATTCCAAAACCTGTATGACTTTCCTTCTTCTGTGGAACATGAAAGGAGAAATGTTGATTTATTTCATTAATTAATTTAGTCATTAATTTCCAAGGGGAACGAGCCTCAAGTTCCAAACTGGCATTTGACTTATGCACTATATTTCCAGGTTTTCTATTTATTCTATATTATGTATATTAGGGGAAGATGACCCCCTTAAGAACAATGTGCATTTACTTATAAATTGTAGCAAATTTAGATAAGTTTAGCATGGATGATGATACATCAGAGAATGTGTTATTATAGGAAAGAAATAACACAAAATAAATATAAATATATATATATATATAAAAATTACATTTATACAAAAGATGTAAGTTGTAGTGTAAGATATCTTACCCCAAGGGTCAGATTTTTTATTTATTTATTTTTTACTTCAAAATAAAAATGTTTTTTACTCAAGTCTAAAAACAGTGATGTGTCCGCAAATCCTTCATTAACAAACAATCACAGAAAACGTTGATATTCAATATAAAATAATGTCATTGATCACTATTTTCCAGAGGCACAGAAACTGTTTTGACTAACTAAATCTCACAAATGTTGATATTCAGGTAAAATAGCTAAATTAAAAATATCACACATATTCAGCAGGTGTTGAAATGAGATTTTTTGCTTTCTATGGTGAAGAGAAAAAGGGTCTAACCCTTTATTATATTATTATATTTCATTTTATTATATTTATTAGATTAACTAGATTACATTGTATTATATTATATTATTATTGTATATAGATATAAAACTACTATTATATTTGTATCCACAGGCAAAAAAACAAAACAAAAAAAACAACCTATAACACGTCAGTGTTTTTTTACTTTGCTAACTCCCTAATTGTTTTGTTTTTCTTTGAAGTGTCTCTATCTGAGAATCTGAGTCCAGGTGCTGTGCAGATGTTCTCTGGTCACGAGAGCTGGACAGGTGTATCTCCTCCTGGCCCTGCTGGGATGCTGTCCATGCCTCCTGCTCCAAGCTCTCCCGGAGCCAGCAGGTCAGAAAGAGAACTGACTTTATACAGATGAGCCTTATTAAGTACGACAATATGTCAAACAATAAGGTAAATCAGTTTTACATACAAACCTGAAGTAAAGTAATGTTTGCTCCTCTGTGATTTTTCAGTCAGTATCCATGCCTGTGGACTGTGAGTAGTTGCACTGTATCCTCCTGTCCTCCAGGGGGCATTGTGAGCGCCACACACAGCCAGGAGGAGCCTGCAGGTGGTGGCTCCACTTCTACATCACCCTGCTCCTTACTGCAGGGACACGGACCAACCAGCTCCGAGAGTGGTGTAGATCAAGCCAATCACAGTAGGGTAGGCGGGATGAGCTGGTCTTCTGTCACCACCCACTCATTTTGAGTGCTCTCATGATCTGGTTTTGAAGTGTTAATAGAGTGCAAAAGTGCACCACTTTTTCAGTGGTGTTGGTTCCGGAAGTAATTTTCCCATTCATTTCTCCCATAAGGATTTAAAAAAAATATTTGTTAAAGGGTTATAAGCCACGAACCAAGCTTACCAGCTATGAGGTGAATCATAATATTACAAAACTTGAATTTAAGCAAATATTATTTGAAAATCTGACAAAAATACAAAGGGACAAGACTGTGTACTTAACGGATTTATTGAGGGAAAGAACTACAATACCATTAAGCATTGCGAACAGCATAATTGAATAAAAAAACGATGGAGAAATATAAAATTACTCATTAAAAATTTGATTTAATAATATATATATATATATATATATATATATATATATATATATATATTATTAAAAATTTGATTTAATTATATATATATATATATATATATATACATATATATTAAGAGAGAGAGAGAGAGAGAGAGAGAGAGAGAGAGAGAGAGAGAGAGAGAGAGTGTGTCAGTAGACCGACTTTCGCAGTGATTAGTGGGAGTGGGCGGAGCTAGCTGTTTCGGCACGTTTTGCTCGTGACTCTGATTGGTGGAATAAGGGTGGGCGATATGACTTAAATCTTTCTTCATATGATACATTTTATTTTACAATAATGATATCATGATATAGATGTTTTTATCTTTTTTTAATAAAAAATAAAAAGCAAATTACTAACAATAGGAGAAATACGATAACAAAAATATGAATTTAAGTTTTTCAGGTACTATAGGTTTATTTAATATGTAGTTAAGACATAGTACATAAATTAAATAACCAGTCTTAACTGTATGTATTAATTTATTCTTATTAAAGCTACAAAAGTTATCCAGTCAACAGCAGTAAGTTATTTTCTATTTGTCTTTTGTTGTTTGATTAACATTAATGATGCAGTGAGCAGCGGGAATATTAGGCTGCTGTCACTTTAAGACTGAACGCACGTATCCATTATACTGATACACATCAAGTTTTCACCCAACTGTTTAATTTTACTTGAGTAAACCGACTGCGTTTACATGAATACTCCACACGTTGGGCATTTTGACATAATTTTGTGTGTATTCAACGATTCAAGTGCAATAAGAAGTGAAAGGGAACTGAATCGGCGATCGCATGCAGAGTGACGCGGCTTTCTGTGCACACGATTACGCTGTGTGTCAGCTCGTGCACCGCATTGACTTCTTTTTCTCAGCTTATTGCCCTTAATAAGTCTTTATAACATTAAGGATGTCCCAAATTTTCGATCGCCTTCTGCGAGAGGCAGTTTTCCACGCCAGCACCGCCCTTGACTCTTTTTAACCTCAAGCACGTCACGCTCTATTGTCTCATTTATGCATGTCATCACTCTAAAGTGTCAATAGTGCTGTGCTACGCTTAAATATTTACATACCGCGATACACTCTATAGCAAAATCTCTAATGATATACCATCGCCATGATATCATTATACCACCCAGTCCTTAGTTTTTCACCACAAATTCCACTGTTAAACACAATTAAGTTGAAATAATGCAGGCTGAAGTTTCAACAGAAGCAATTATCATCGATTAACAAATCTCGGAAGCTCAAAGGTTTATAAGTTATCATTAAAAATCTATTTTCCTATGGAGAAAATGAATGTTTCTACTTCTGGAACCCAACTGTTGCACTCTATTGCCCTGTCCCAAATGATGCCCATCTATTATAATAGAAAAGGGGGAACTTTTTGTGCTTTCAGTATTTGTGCTTGGCAGTCTTCTGTCATAATATTGTAATTTGGTATGTTGCGAGTCAATACAATAGATCTGAGCAAAGCTTTAGTGTGAATGTTGTCATCAAGTCAGTGATCATCTAATAACACCAATGTCATGGGTTCAATTCCCAGGGAACGCATACGTTTGGATAAAACCATCCGTCATAAAACTGCTTAACTGTAAATGTACACCTCCGTTCAAAAGTTTGGGGTCAGTAAGATTTTTTTTATGTTTTTGAAAGAAGTCTCTTATCAGCTGCATTTGTTTGATCAAAAACAGCAATATCATAAATATTTTAAAATATAATTTATTCTTGATGGCAAAGCTGAATTTTCAGCATCATTACTCCTGTCTTCAGTGTCACATGATCCTTCAGAAATCATTCTAATATGCTGATTTGCTGCTCAAGAAACATTTCGTATTATTATCAGTGTTGAAAACTGGTTTTGCTTAACATTTTCTTGGAAACCCGAATATTTATTTTTACCAGAATTCTTTGTAAATAGAAAGTTCAAAAGAACAGCAATTATTTGAAATGGAAATCTTTTGTAACATTACAAATTACTTTCACTTTTGATTAATTTAATGCGTCATTGCTGAAGATTTCATAATTTAAAAAAAAAACCTTACTGACCCCAAATCTCTATATTTTATTTCTCTTCAGAGTCTAATTGTACAACAGTCTGGTCAAAAGTTCAAAGTTGTTATCTGAACACAGAACATCTGACTGGAGTGACTCATACAGAGAGCTTAATACAACTACAACTGAGGTAGAAACTCGACAATTAGGCCCCAGCATAAATGGTTACTCTAGTTAATCAATTAAAACACTTTGGCATGTGGAACAAGGCAGTTTTTGGCAGGCACAGTGCTTTCGCTCTTTCACTTTTTTTCTTTTTTTTTACCTCCGATTGAGCACACATGCAAACACGTTCATTTACTATCTCTTTTTTTTCCCCTCACACACACATTCATTGCATTCACACTTTCACAGGCAGAAACACAAACACATTACAGTTGCATTCACAGATTTCACACCACTACACACACAGTTCCGCTTCCTCCAAAAGCAGGCCTCAATTACCCGTAGTTTGCATAAAGAGAAGGAAATTATTCCCCCATCATATTTTTCCACTCTTGAAAATGTTATTTTAATTGTGCCGGTGGAGTGGACCACTCTGTTGTTTTCACACGAGTGTAAAAAATAATGACGGCTGTCCAGTGAATGGGGCCTTGGCATGAGTTTAGACCACTATGGGTATGCAGTAGACTCTCTCTCTCATACACACACACACACACACCTCATAAAGGCACATACACAGTGTCTAAGCAGCTTCAGAAATGACCAAGAAAATTTTTTTTCTTGGTCCCTCGATCAATAATATTTTTATTTTCCAACACTGACTTCTTTCATATTAGACCTTGTTTATGGCTTGTAATGGCAAATCATATTTTGAAGGTACACTATGTAACTTTTGGCCCCCTAACAGCTAAAAAACAAAAACCGCATACCGTATTTTTCGGACTATAAGTCGCTCCGGAGTATAAGTCGCATCAGTCAAAAAATGCCTCATGAAGTGAAAAAAAACATATATAAGTCGCACTGGACTATAAGTCGCATTTATTTAGAAATTTATTTCACAAAATCCAAGACCAAGAACAGACATTTAATCAGGAAAGGCAAGTTATTCAACTACACAGTAGCACACAGAACAACAGGCTGAATAGGTGTCCAGTATGTTAACGTAACACATTAACGCCCGTTTCACACATACTCCGTTTGTAGTGCGTATATTTTTCCGTACCCTTGTTAACAGGTCAGAGCTTTCACAATGCACGCGGTTGCAGTCCGTCGATCCGTTCCAGGTGCGGTGCGTATACAGCAGTGCAGCGATCGTTTCCGCACCGAGTCTATTTCTGCTGTGCTGCACGCGCTGAATTAAAGTGACAGCACACGGTTTGTGGTCAAAATGAATACAGACTGACCAGATTGACATGAAAATGTAGTAATTTCATCATAAATGCATTTAATTAAATACTAGCCTACTATTTTTCAGTCATCTTTTTACTTCAAGCGTTGGTAAATCAAGGAAAACTACAATTTACTTCAACAAGGCGACATAATGAACAACACTCGTCTCATTCGTGGAGGTGGAAAAACAAGTTATTTGTTACATGCAAGATTTATTGTACAAAGATTTAAATTATGCAAAAGAAAGGGTATGAGTCTGCTGTTTTTGTCAATTTTAAGTTTTAATTAAAATTTTTGCGATTTTAATATAAGTGCATGGTTAAATATTTTACCACTTGCTTGAGCAACTTAATATATAATTATATAGAAGTAATGCATTGAATAATAGTTTGTTTAAATTGTGTTTAAACGTGAATACGTCTATTAAAGAGTATACGTATAAAGAGAATCGCAATGCTGACAAAAAACTTTTTCTTTTTTTAAAATAAAATTTGCTGATAACTTCTGGATTTGAAATACAATGTGTTTGGGGTTACAGCCGCGGGTCAGTTACGCACTGCAAACGCAGCTTATGTGAAAGCACTTTAGCGCGTGCTGCTCCTGCACAGCATATGCACCGCAACACGCACCGCACACGCACTGCACACGTTATTCAGCTACACAATAGCATAAAGAACAAATATCTGGGAGGCTGAATAAGCTAAATTAACATAAGCCAGCGAGTCCAACAAGCAAGTTACCAGTAAACAAGTTCACCAAGCTCCCGCGATCTCATTCCTCATCATTTTCTTCATCATCCGTGTCGCTTCTGAACAACTCCGCCAACTAGAGCGCCCTCTCGCGGCTGTAGACGGTAATGTTTTCTCTTGGTTCATCTCAGTCTGAAATAATTTTGATATATAAGTCGCACCTGACTATAAGTCGCAGGACCAGCCAAACTATGAAAAAAAGTGCGACTTATAGTCCGGAAAATACGGTACTTTGTTTTGTTTGTGCTTCGGCTCTGCGTGATTGTGCAGCGGAATATGGTTCCTGCTCATAAACATTCACTGCTAGGCTTAAGGGATATAACCAGTTTGGATGGAAAGGATCTCAAGCTGACTAGCTGAAGACGTTACTGAAGCTTTACCCATTAATAGACGCGGTACTTCCTTGAAAATAAATTCCAGCACAGCAACAACCCATAAAGAATTGACCCTTCACAATAAATAATGCTTAAAAATGAACTGTTAGAGAGCAACACATGGCAATTTATCTGTTCAATAAAATACCATACTCACCTGTTGAGTAGAACGAACACCATCTCCACGTCGCTTTTACATTTTAAATCCCTCAGTTCTTGCCATCTCTGAATAGCCAATGTTGTTTCTCGTTTTATTACGAGCTCTTGAGATTCCCCGGAGGTTCAAGATTTAGTGGCTCCATGTCAACCTTTCTTGCTTGTTGTGACAACTAACCTCTGCCACTCCCACACCATACACACGTCAAAGTAGCCGGAGCAACTTTTGAAGGATTGATGATGTATTGACTCAACAATACATGACTGTATTTTGAACAAAAAAAGTTACATAGTGTACATTTAAGCTTTTAAAAAGGATGAAAATGTAAAACCAACAAAAAAAACAATTTAGTAGCCAGCTGATATCTAAACCCCAAAGACCTAAAAACAAAAAAGCACTTATGAGAAAAATCGTGACTACAGTAGTCAGTAGAAACCTGACTGCTAGTGTACTATGTATGTACCCGAGATGTTTTTTTTGTTTTGTTTTTAATACGAACTTGTGTACAAGACCGTGCTTGTATTATTCTGCTGTTCCAAGGGATTGTTCACCTACAAATGAAAATTTGCTCACCCTCATATCATTCCAAATTTTGAGAAATGTCTCAGTGCTTTTGGAAGTCATTGGTAACAAACTGTTTGGTTACCAACTTTATTTAAAATATCTTCTTTTTTTTCCACAGAAGTCAGTCATACAGGTTTGGAACAACATGAGGCGGAGTAAATAATGACAGAATATTCGGTCTTGGGTGAACTATCCCTTTAACAAGAAACATTTTAAATATGAACAATTCTGTTTTTGTAATTATGTAGCTAAAGGATTCCAGCTTCACTGTATTTGTCCTGTTACTGCATTGTATTTTTAAAATACATGTAATCATATTGGAAGCCCTAGTGTGCTATAAAACCTGTTCAAACTACCATTCTTTCAAATATACTGATATGAAAGATATACTGCAAATAAAGTCTGAGTTCATCATCTTTTAGCTGCCACCTAGATACAGTGACTCAATGTCCATGTCATAGTCTTTCCTGGGAGGCTCCTCTGGACTGGAGAACTCCTCACCCAGCATCCTCCACCACGGGAGACGCATGCTCTGCATCAAGGCATTGTGGGATTGACGGGCGCGTGTGGCCACAGGGCAGGAACGGCTCAGGAACAGACTAGCATCATCCGCTTTGGCATCCTTCAGGGACGGTGCATCTAAAATCAAAAACAAATGAGTTTTAGGGGGTGTTTACAACTAAAAACTGAGACCTTTTGGTGTTTTGGCCATTCATTAACACAAAAATGGCATTAGGGCCTGAAAATGTAAACTTTTGAAAATGAGTTTCAAAGTGCAAGTTTTGAAAACGATACCGTTATCGTATCCATGTAAACTACAAAAATGCAAATTTGAGAAAAAAGTGACATCATGCGTATTACGTGTTCAGTCTATAGGTTGTAGTGGACATCTCCTGGCATGCTTAATACAGTGTTTTTAATAGTTTTTCTCGCTTTTCAATTTTGCTTTCAAATTCGCAATCACACAGGCCTTATGCTTTGCAGACTTCATGATGTCATACTAAATTTCAGCAGATCAGCCTTTGATTTAGGTACGTACTTAATAAAAGCTCCAAGTCTGTGTTGATCTGCACAAGTAGAGCCTGTCTGTGCAGCTCCTGTGCCCGATCAGATGCTCTGCTGAGCAGATGCTGGTGGAGGAGACTCTGAGCTCTCTGATGGAGATCCACACTGTCCCCTGCTGACATCACAGATGACTGCACAACAGAAAAACCATCATCATTGATAAGATGAATAACTTAACCTGAAAAGGCTGTGTTTTTTTTAATTGATTCTTTAATTTCCAAAGACATTTAACACCAAGAGAACACCAGATTTCATTTCTTCATAGTGACTTACAGGATGTAGAGATATGTGCTCCTGTATCTGTTGCCTGAGCTCTGTTCTTCTACTGTCAGTCAGTCCTTTGGGTCCTTTCAATGGCATGAGAATAGTCCTTTGTGCTTTACGACGTTTTAAAAACCGCAAAATCTGACAAAAAGACCATGGGCTCATAACTGATCAAGATTATCAGGGGAAAAAAACACTCAACCACTTTATTGTATTAATACACACATTACTGTTCAAAAGTTGGGGGTCTGGGGTCTTACTGGCCCCAAACTTTTGAACGGTACTGTATATGATAAATGACAAGTGACTAAGGTCATTTTAAGATTGTTTTCATATAAGTGTCCAGGGTTATTATAGTTAACTAAAACCTTTACTTGAAATTAAATAAACCTCAATTGGAATAAAATTTTAAAAACTCAAATCAGATTGTTACATTAGATAGATAGTAACATTTCTCATTTTCATTTAGTTTAACTTAATGTACAAAAATATCTGAAACTGAAATAAAAATTAAAAACTATTTAGACATGTATAGACTGACAAAAACACAACAAAATTTCTAAAACTTTAAAATTGAAATAGTTTTATAAATAAACATTTGAATAAAAATATATTATCATCTCAATGATACTAAAATAACACTGTAAAAGGTTTATTCAGTGTCTCTGTGCACTCACGGCTCTCTGTAGAGTGACAGCAGCTCTGTGCTGTCTGAGAGTGTATCTGCGCTGCTGGAAGTTGCGTCTCTCTCGGTGTCCTCTCCACACACTCTGAATCCGCACGGCTGCCTTGTTCTCCAGCTCTCCCAGGTATTTCTCCAGCTGGGCTGAGAGAGGTGGATAATCATAGCAATTAAAGACCTCATGAAATGGTTTGACGCAGTTTTCTTTCAAGTGTTTTTCTTTCAACTGAAACGGTGAGTTGAGGCAGGACATTTCAATGGGTTTTTTATAGTCTATAGGCTTTAGTTTCCGTCACAGCCATCAACTACAATTTTCTACTTGTTTCCATAACAAGTGAAATATTATAAACAAATTTTGTTCATTTTTACAAACTGAGGGAATAAAAACAGTTTTGTGTTTATTGACAGATAATGCTGATTACACACACACACACACAACCTTAGACTCAATACACAAATTAGTTGTTTTAGTATTATTTATATACTATTATAGTTTTCATCTTAATTTTGCTTTTGTCGTTTTTATTAGTTTGAATGAAATGTTACTATTTTAGGTTCTTTAATTTATTCTTACTTCAATTTTAGTTAAGTTTTAGTTTTTCATTATTTCCAGTAAGTAATTTTAGTGCTTCAACTTATACTTATTTCAGTTAGTTGCCAGGGTATCATTTCTCATTTTTGTTTAGTTTACATTTTTCATCTAATATGTACATTTTATTTTAGCTTATACCATGGTCTGTCAGAATACTTGATTCTAATTGGCTGAAATGTATGTGCTCAAACCGTGTAATGCTTAGGTAGTTCCAGTCAGTTTAATCATTGTTCTATATTATTCTCACGCGTGCGTGCGCCTGATACACACAACATGGTTATTATACTCATTCCAATTTTACTCATTGATTAGGTTTAATTTTGTGTTGTTACCGGCTGGTAGTATCTCCATCAGATGAAGCTGGTGTTGGCGGAACTGTCTCATGGCTCTCTGTCTACGCAGACACACTTGATGACGTAATTCCTCTTCTGCGCGTTGACTTTCGACGTGTTCCTGTCGCTGTCTGCGCTTTTCCCTAAAGCACATAAATAAATCTAATTTACCATAGTGTCACTAAACTGGAATTTCCTTTAAGGAGTGTCTAATTTTACACCAAGTGCAAATAGCCTGCCTTGTCGGCAGAGGCTATTTACACTAACTAATGTCTGGTTGAGCCAAAGAAATTTCCAAAGAGCCGGATCATTTTCATAATGACCAATCTAATCTACCAAGAGCAGCGCCAATTAGCGTCTGGTTTAAGACATGCTTTTTTTTTAATAAATAATGGCACAAATACCAGTAAATAGCGCAAAATCATAATCATTAGTAAATCACCTTGCATGATTCATTTAAATAATTTGCTATAGGGTGGCAGGATTATTTAGAATTAAACCGCACGCGTTTCGGCAAAGGCTGGGGTTATTTTCTGTGCAGTTTGTCGTAGTTTGTCGCAGTTTGCAGTAGTAAATCTCTGTTCTCCATCTGAAAGCCAGAGGGCGCTCTCGCACAGAAACTCCAACTATGCCCCTCAGAAGTATGATAAAGCACATCGTTCCAGGAAATCCCTATGAGCATCATACTATTGCTGTAGCTGAATAAACAGAAGATTGAAACGCTTTTGATTGATTAAACATGACTAATAAACTACTACAATATATGGTTTATCTGAGTTCTTCAAGCCTTCTCTGGTATTTTCATGATAATAAAGTATATTTAATACTTCAATGCTAATCGACATATCCTTTATCACTGTATAGAATGCTATGAAATAATATGTTGTGTGCCTTATTCTGTGTAAGAAGCATCTCACAGAAGGATACTTTCAAACACTCCGCTGACGTTATGAAGTGAGTTTGGAGTAAAAACATGTTATTAAATGTTGTCTTTTGTTGGACAAGAGATGCTTCTCATGTTGGGAAAGATGTTTGACGCATGTTGCTTTTTCAAATGCAAGTTATAAGCGACTCAAACATGCTTTCAGATGGAGCAGAATTTACCACTGATCACAGAGCCGTGCTTCACTGACAAGCTGCGAATAAAAAAATAACCGCACTAAGCCAAAACGGTTTAAGCGTGATTTTGTGTTAATTGCGATTAATCGTGCAGCCCTTATCTCCTCCCATAAATTTTGCATCTGAAAGGGAAACTCCTACAAATGCAATAAGGTCAGCCGCAAAAATAAAGGCAAAAATAACGCTCATATTTCACTGCATGTCTTGAGTAAATCCTGACTGTTGTTCTTTAACACCAAGAGAGGTTTTGCTCTGTCGCAAGCTGTTAGTAAATCTGTCCCCAAGTCAGGTTGCATTAGCTTCGTGCAAATAGCCTCTTCCTTTTCTTTATTGCATAGTTGTTGTGTTCAGTTCCTTTATTCAGTAATACTTCTATCCTGTATTATTTCCTTACCTGAAACTGCGTTGTATTGTGCTGACCGCTCTGGGGAGTTTCCTCAGTCTTTTTCTTGTCTGATGGGCTTTCCAGGCTGCCTGGATAATACAAGCTGCTCTCACACACTCCTCAGATGACTCCTTAATATAATGCAGAGTGAAGAATTACATACTGAATGAGAATATGAGAAAACTTCCTCTACAGTTCATCATTAACTATGATGCAAAATTCAGAAATCCTCATGGTATCGATCAATGTTGTCATTTCTACAGAAAAGAGGTTAGACAAATAAAACAGAGATCATTGATAGATAGAAGTATTAAAGGTACAGTATAAAAACATCCAGTTTAATTCAAAGGGGTCAGAGAGACGGCATAAAATGATCACGTAAAACTATATAATGAGTTTTGATGCAAGACACCTTAAAGTAGGCATGAAACAGAAGTTGCGATAAGTTTTCTTCCCTATTGTAACATATAAATGAGTGAAGCAGCTTCTCGAACAAGTAGGGGAGACTTGATTTTGTCCATTGGGAATTGATTGGATCATTGTATTGTGGTTTGCTATTGCTGTGATGTCATGTGAGTGCCAGTTAACATCATCAGAGAAGAGAAGATGTCGTTGCAAGAGGGAGGGGAAGTCATTTTGATTAAAGATTATGAGTATGTGAATTTAAAAATAATAATGATGTACATGGATAAATCATTTATAATAAATACTGCCAATGGCAGTAGAAAATAGAATTATTAATTTTGTTTTCACGTTGACTTTATCATTATAGGTGGATTTCTAGGGGGGATGTAAAATGTAAAAGTTGTCTCGATTAAGGTATTTATCAGATGCTTTACGCTGGTGACTGCTGACCTTAGTGTCTCTCCATGAGACGTTAGACCGCAGGTGATCAATAAGCTGATCCAGAGCAGAGTCAAAGCCTTTACCACGCCAGTCTTTTACAGCTAAATCAGCCAAACCTGCAGGACAAAACAAAGGAAACACACTCAGAGACTAAAGGCTCATTTACACCAAGAACAATAACTAAAATCACTGTCTAAACCAACGCATGATAATGTCCTGGTCATTATAAGCATGCCCTGCAGTTCTGTCGTCTGCTGCTTTAAATGCTGCTTTAAATGCTCGAGCACTTTACAGCAGGATGGATTCTGATTGGCTCTCAATGTTTTTATCAATCATCAGCTAGAAAAAAAAATAGCTATGAAAGCGATTCCAATTATATTATTCCTCTGTGAATCCCGTTATAGAGTGCAACAGTGACTGCCCACTTTTTTAGCGGCGTTGAAAAAAAACGACAAGACTGTGTACTTATGGTACCCAAATCTAGTTTATTCTTATAGTTGTGGTGTGGACTCTAGAATGATTTTTTTTTAACTATATCTTTATTGTTATAGTTATTGTCTTTGATATGAACGGGCCTTAAAGCTTGAAGACGTTCTGAGATCTGAGTCGACTGTACCTCTGTATCGTCTGTGAATGAGCTGATGTGTTGAGCTGCTGTGGTCCATAATCAGAACAAGAGTCTTTACAGCTGCTCTGCCAATCACAGGATTCGAGCTACTGGACATTTTATACACAAGATCATCCATGATGTCAGTCAGAGCCCGGTGTCCCATCTCAGCCACTACAGCACTTCAGAAAAACAAGGGAAAAGATTTTCCAAAGTATGAGCAGTCATGTGGATAAAGACTGTATCATGAACCAAGTTGCTTTCTGTTGTACCCGTTTGCCCTGAAGATATTGTTCCACATGGTGACAGTTACAATGGAGACGTCATCGTCTTCACAGATCTGGACACTTTCATAATGTTTAGATCTCAATACTGCAAAGGGAAAACAACAGTTTAATTTCAGTTCATCATCTCTAAACATCTTGTGATGGTCAAACGCTACTAAATTTAAAGACATTGTTTACCATGATGAATGAGATGTCCGTGAGCCCTGAGGAGCCAGCCAATGGAATTAAAGACTCTTCTAAACAGACGAATCAGCTCACTATGTGCCTTGTCCTGTTGTAGAGAGAAATGAAATGATCCAGTTGCTATATGCAGTCTCTACCAATTAAAATAAAAGTGAGAGTTGATAGAACTACTTAGAAAGGGTTTATTTTGCATTATTAACCAGCTGACTGTACATGAAATAACCCAAACCCTGTTACTTGGTTCTCTATGTCAGATGTTTTCAATCTTTTAGATGCCACAGACCCCCATATATGATCATTCTAATGCGAGGGACTCCCATCCTAAAATTTTAAAGGCAGTAAAGGCCTAATCTTATACTGTAAAAAGATATTATGTAATGTAATACTGTAAAAAAAAAAAAATATATATATATATATTCATTTATTATTATTTGTTATATAATTATTTTAATCTATTTTCATTGGTGGTGGTGGAGGAGATTCCCCCTTACATATGTAAATAGCTACCCAGAAAAGCACTATATAAATGTAACGAATTATTATTATTATTATTAGTATATTTATTTTAAATTAAATTTTTACACTTTTTTTCTTGAAAAATTTCCACAGACCCCATAGCACTTCCTTGTGGCCTCTGGAAGTCCCTGGACCCCAGTTTTAAAACCCAATTCTATGTGATTCAGAAAACTGTAATATCTTACCCGCAAAGCTCTGTTCATTAGACGGTCTGCAAGAAAAAGAAGACTTTCCACCGCCGATGGCAGAAATTCATGACTGAACGCCTCCATGTGTCTGAAATCACCCAGACCCACACAGCATGTGCTGGACGGACGAAAACTCGCGTTAAAACTCTGTGAGGCTGCGAATGAAAGCGGTATTCACTGTGTATTTAAAACAAATCATCTTTAATTTGAGTACCTGAGGAGGTCTGCCATCTGTGTGAGGACTGCATAGCCCCCTTGAATCTTGACTGGACTGAATGTCAGTGAAGATGAGCAGTACTGCAGCACACCATCAGAGTAAAGCCTCTGTTTACACGCCTCCAGATCCCTCTGATCTCCTGAAGACTTTCTGTCCAGAAGATCTGTGAATGTGGAAGCTGTGTTTAAGCTCATTCACATAGGAGATACATGCTTGTGTTCTAGGATAGCTGACATGTAACATGTACTTCATCTAAAACTCATTTAAACAACATATTTATAATTAGACTAGAATTACTAAACATGCAGTGTTACGAGCTCACAATAATAACAGATTACATTTGGCACTTTTAAAGAGTATTTGTCAAATTGTCACAATTTGGGTGAGCTGCAAAAAACTTTAATTTTACTAAACGAAAGTATACAGTGATAAACATTGGAAAGGACAGTGCTTTACCTTTTACTGCAGAAAGCACGTCGTTAAACTTGTTTTCGGATTTTTCTCTGGTGTTGGCGACCAGACTCTCTAGTTCTGGGTTTATTTCGTCGTCTCCTGATAGAACCATTGCGATCATCACTGGCTCGGAAAATATAAGGCTTCAAATATAAGGACGATAAAAGTGCATGTCGAATATCGACATGCACTTTACGTTCTGGACAGGCAAAGCAACACGACGGACCAGAGCCTGTTTGGGTTTCTACGGCGACCTTACGTCA
Organism: Leuciscus leuciscus; assembly: GCF_965113295.1. Taxonomy (NCBI): domain Eukaryota; kingdom Metazoa; phylum Chordata; class Actinopteri; order Cypriniformes; family Leuciscidae; genus Leuciscus; species Leuciscus leuciscus. The sequence continues at coordinate 33,350,978 of NC_138738.1, read as the reverse complement.
TCTCCCTGCGACCATCCGTCTTTCGGAGCTGTTTTTTTTTTTGTTTTGTTTTTTTACAGTCTATGTGCTGTTCACATAAACTAATTTCATGTCATGCTAAAGTGTAAGGTGTCCAGATTTCTGAACATTTTTTATTTCAATCTCATTGTCTATTATTTGAAAAGAGGGAACATTTTTGCGTATTTTGGTCAACTCATCGGGTAACAAAATTGTAGCAATTAAATGTCCTCTTAAATCTATAGACTTTTAACCATGCTTTTAACCCTAGATAACGAGGCAAAGCCAACCATCTTTCTATTGGATGACATCTGTGTCTGTCGTAACACGATTACAAATGTATGATTGTTGATTTATGCCTTAATTGTTTGTACTTGTATTCTTTATATCAATAAAAAAATTTTTTTTAAAAATTAAAAATCTGTGTCTGTCGTTGTTTCCTTGACAACAGCGCCCCCACCTGGCTGAGTCGAGGATGGTCTAGATATAGCTGTAGCTAGCAAATAACACTGTTATTATAATATTAGTCTGTTACAGTATGTTAGTCAGCGGGAAAAGTGCTTCTTTATAGGCTAAAACTTTCAATTTGACATTATTGCAAAATGTACATATACATACACACACACACACACACACACACACACACACACATACATACATATATATATATATATATATATATATATATATATATATATATATATATATATATATATATATATAAATTATACTGGATAATAATATAATATAATAATCAAATAAAGATTTGAATTCTAAACCCATTCAATACAATTAAGCCCATTTCTTTTTTCACAAGGGGATAGGCCGACTACACAATGTAATTTTAAATGAAATTTTAATCCTGATTAACTGAAGGAACTGAACTGAATAGACTATAGCTTATTTTAATTAGGTTCACGGACACTGGCGGAGCTAGGGGGTGGCCAGGGGTGGCCGTGGCCACCCTGTCCCAAATGGCACACTTCATGTGCACTTTCGGGCCATACTTGGGGTTTCGAGTCTGACGACAACACGAGGGCGTGGTTTGTTCGCAAGGTCATGGAGCATGCGCAGTTTACTTGCTCCGGGAATACCGCAAACTTAAAACATTAATTAGTTGTAAAAGCGTCATGATCGCGCAGAAGACCTCGTTGCTTTTCACTCAGTTCAAGCACGAATGATATCATAATGTTAAACGTAAAAAAAGAACTCTTTTTTGTTTTTCGCGTATTGGCAATAATGTAACTAAGATCAAAACACCTGACACTGTTGCTTTGTGTCAAGGGCCACTTTGTATACATATATTTTATTATGTTTCTCACACACACACAGCCATTCAAAAGTTTTGGTATCGGTAAGATTTGTAATCATTCTAATGCTAATTTGATGCTCAAAAACATTACTTATTATCAATCTTGAAAACTGTTGTGTACGATTAATTTATTTTTATTGATGAATAGAAAGTTTAATTTATTTGAAATACAATCTTTTGTAACATTATACATGTCTTTACTGTAACTTTTGATAATTTTAATGCATCCTTGCTGAATAAAAGTATTGATTTGTTTTATTTACTCACCTTCAAGTTGTTCTAAACTTGTTCTTCTGTTTAACAATAATGTTGGTAGCCATTACCAACACAGCTTACATTTTTCAGTGTAATTTAAGATGCAAATTATATTTCACTGGTGTGATGTCAGACCTATTTTAGTGATATTGTAATAAAATGAGTAATAAATCTTAACTATATTAACATTGTATTCCCGTTTAGCTACTTTAAAAGTACTGTTCATGCAAAAGTAAAGTTTATAGAGAACAGTTTAAAAATATAAATGACTCAGTCACATCTGTTGGCTTAGATAAAAACATACAAAAACACCTGTCATTACCAGGTTAGGTGTGCAAAGCAAGGACGCATTTTTTAACTGAATTGCAAACAAATGATTTATTTACAATATGCAAGGGAACCAACATATTTAAGGGAAAAATATGTTTACAGTAAATAAATAGGAAAATATACGATTTACAAAAAAATTGTGCTGGGCAATAAATAATCACATCCAAAATAATGTGTGCACTGTGTATAATTATTTTGTATATATAAATACACACACATGCATATATTTAAGAAAAGTGTTATTTACCGGTATATATCATTTAAATTATGTATAAAAATATATACAGGTCTGAACTGAATTGCACACAAACTATTTATTTACAATATGCAAGGGAACCAACATGTTTAAGGGAAAAATATGTTTACAATCAATAAATAAATAAATAAAATATACGATTTACAAAAAAATTTGGGAAGGGGAGTAGAATTGAAGGGATGCGAGGGGCCAAAAAGTAGGAAAAGCACTCGGGGAAAGAAGAGTACAAATATTAGCATAACGCATTTTGCTTGAGTTTGTGGCACACAAACTTCCTCATTTCCACTGCATGGCGTTGTGTCAGTTGGCTGGGATCTGGTCAGGGCAAGAGCATTCTGGAAAGATAAATGTAAAATATTGAATGCCACATAAAAGGAGTCATTTATGTATTAAAAAAAAATTCTTACAAAAAGAAAAGCTCTGGCTATGAAGCTTTGTAATGCCTTACCAGTAAGGCTCCACAATTGTTTCCATCTTCTTGTGATGCAGAGCAGAGACCACCATTTCTCCAGAATCCTCCCAATTCTTTCGTCTTTGTGTACCTCACAGCCATATACTTCCTGAGTAAATAAATGGAATGCATTCAATTATTTACAAGGTAAAAATGAGTATTTCTAATGTGGCCTAGTTCAACTTAAAGGGGACCTATTATGCCCCTTTTTAGGAGATGTTAAATAAGTCTGATGTCCCCAGAGTGTGTAAATGAAGTTTTAGCTCAAATTAGTTTTTTTGCAAAAAATTTTGCTTGCCGTTTCTGTGTTTATGTGAAAGCAACTCAGGTGCACACTTGTTCAGGAAGTAAAGTAACTGGAAGTGACGACGTCAAAACACATGATCATGATACTGGCGATGATTTTCCCTGGATATGAGCGAGAGTGAGCGTGCACAGTGTGTGCAATCAGAGTGGCAAATTAATGGCTTGCAATTAGCCATCTCTATAAAAGAGTCTGTTTGCAAGTAGCAGATAGATCCACGTGTCATTCACTCTGCTGTGCATAATAGCGCCAAAATAATAAAAAAGTATATATTGCACTTCTGTTTTCCATCATGCACTGTGATGATCCGATATACGTGGGGCGCGCAGGGGACACTCGCACTTGAACCTCAACAAACGTGCCCAATAAGAAGATCAATATGATGGCCGATAAGCAAGCAGAACTTAGTTCCAGTCCAATATTTGTATTGTGTGGCAGAAATCATCAATCAAAAGCTCACAGTAAAAAAAAAAAAAAAAGTTGAGAAAACTTAAAAGTTTAAGGCAACCAGCTGCAGGACATTTTTGAGTTTTCTCAACTTACGTGTTTGAGTTATCTCAACTTTTCTCAACTTTTTTCATGTTAAATAGTTGAATAAACTTTAAAAACTGAATTTGTCATACAAAACGTAAGTTGGATTTTTTACAGCACTACCATTCATAGCCATCTCAGAACAGGCACCATGTAACCATTTTATAAAAGCAATAAGGTACTCGAGTCTAGTGCTGTATCGTGAATAAGTCAAGACTGAAGGACGTTGTTAGGCGCGAAGAGTTCACAATACAGCACAGCCTCATGTACCTTATTGCTTACAGACATCAAGAAAAAAAACTGTGAAATGGTTGCAATGCACTTTCATTCTATGGAGAAAAAAAAAAGTAGTTATACTGAATGGCAACAGTCTGACATTTTTTTGTGTTTCCAGGAAGGAAGTCATATGGGTTTGAAATATTATGAGAGAGCAAATAACATAATTTTCATTTTTGAGTTAACTAATCATTAAAGACTCATTAAACATGCCTTTAAATACCCAAAGCAGATAGCACCATTGATGCAACTATTTCTGAATGTCACTTCAATTAAATTTTACTATAAAAGCATTTAATTTTTTAGATACTAATGAAAAGGAATGCATATTGCCTCCATGTTCAGATGACAAAGTAGGTACTACCTGTGTTAAAGGGATAATTCCCCCAAAAATGAAAAATCTGTCATCTTTACTCACCCTTATGTTGTTTCAAACCTGTATAAATTTCTTTCTTCTGCTAAACACAAAATATATTTTGAAGAATGTTAATAACCAGACAGTTGATGGTAGCCGTTGACTTCCATAGTAGAAAAGAAAAAAAGAAAGAAAGTCACTGACTACCGTCAGTAGATACCAACATTATTAAAAATATCATCTTTTGTGTCCAACAAGAAAGATACTCAAACAGGTTTGGAACAACATAAGGGTGAGTAAATTACAATTTTCATTTTTGGGTGAATTATCCCTTTAACATAGCAAAATGTAAATATTGTAAGATTTACACTAGTCATAATCACCTTTTCAAACATCCAGGCATCAAATCTGTCACGTTCCCAGAGCACAGGCATGTATGTAGAAATATTGAAAAAGCGGTAGCCAGTGTTGGCTTCGATGTTGATTTCGAGCGTCAACGTGTCCAAATATGCATTTATCACCTGTGACAAACAGTAAAGAAACTTAGTTTTTAAGATTTCAACCTTATTCTTTCCTTTTGACCTATCATGATACTTAATTCTACCTTATCATTTAACCAGTGAGGATGTTTCAGAGATTCAAAATCACTGCTCTCTAACACCTGTCCACAGACAGACAATCTAACTCCACTGTCTACCTCAATCTCATGCTTGCTCAGCTCTGCCAGAAATGTCTCAGCCTCTGTCAAATAATACCATATTTTAAATTTCAAAATTGCAATTGCAAATTGTAAATTGCAATAACACACCGAAACAATTTACATCAATATACACTCACCTAAAGGATTATTAGGAACACCTGTTCAATTTCTCATTAATGCAATTATCTAATCAACCAATCACATGGCAGTTGCTTCAATGCATTTAGGGGTGTGGTCCTTGTCAAGACAATCTCCTGAACTCCAAACTGAATGTCAGAATGGGAAAGAAAGGTGATTTAAACAATTTTGAGCGTGGCTTGGTTGTTGGTGCCAGACGGGCCGGTCTGAGTATTTCACAATCTGCTCAGTTACTGGGATTTTCACAACCATTTCTAGGGTTTACAAAGAATAGTGTGAAAAGGGAAAAACATCCAGTATGCGGCAGTCCTGTGGGCGAAAATGCCTTGTTGATGCTAGAGGTCAGAGGAGAATGGGCCGACTGATTCAAGCTGATAGAAGAGCATACTCTTCAGGTTTTTAGGTTATACATTAAAACCATCAGTAGGTTAAAAAAAATGTGTTAACTTAATACAGAACAGAATATGTATTTTTTGTGTTTTAAAATATTTCTAGACAAATGCAATTTGGCTATTGAAATATTAGTTTCCCAACACTATTGTACAGAAGCAATGTAGCTTACCTTCTAATATACCTAATAAAAAGTTTGGCTGTGCAGCCAACTTTTTTGGTCGTTTGAATGTACATTCTCTTCCTTTTGCCGGAATATATATCCTCTGAAAAAAGCTGAAATATATGCAAAAGTGTTAACAGAAAAGTATGCTTTTGAAAATTGTACATTAGTTACCCTAAATGAAAAAAGAAATCCCCTGAATCTTACCTCCTGAGTTTTGCAATTCTTTCGTGGATTTCCATGCTGACAGCAATGAATTACTCTGTTTGTGACAGCAAGAGGTACATCCTCAGAAAAATCTTCCACCTGCCAAACCAGACGATGCGGCCCCTTTTCTTTCTTTCTTTTATCATCAGACCTACAAATAAAAGCAAGCACTTAAAGACAAGAAATTGTAATAATAATCTTCAGTTCTCTAAAAGCAACCAAAACATCTCTTATTCTCATTCTTACCAAGCAATGAAAGACATCAGAGTTTCTCTCTTGTGGCATTCTAGAACAGCCATTGATAAATACAGTGCAAATATAGTTCCGTCTCTTTGGATAAAAGGGAAGTGGAAATAAAAATCAATAATAGGATGATCTGTATCATGATAATATGTCCGTAACATTAGATGTCCGTAGATGACCTAGCCATAACTGTTACATTAGAATTAGGGGATAATACAGTTTGTATAGGCTACAGTATAAAAATCATTATGCCTATAGTATAAAAATCATTATGTCTATAAAGTTCCCACTAAACATGAAATCCCAACAACAACCCAATGGGAATATATCCTGTTGTTGTGTAAAACATCTGTTCATAATCTGTGATTACACAATTCCAATACGAATAGCACCGGGAGGCGTCTGTTATTCTCTGCAATGATCAGTCCGCATTTTTAAGCCAGCTAATTTTACAGTATAGGCTCATATTCAGAATGTCCTTTTCGTTTAACGCCAACGACCGCACAAATGGACTTCCTTTGTGAAGCATTACAAACTACAATGGCCTAAACAGAACTGGAACCTTTGTAAGATATGCGCTCGTCTTCACAAAAAACTAAATGCAGGGTTTTTAAACATCTCGTGTGGAGAAAATATTGTTTATTCTGGGCAGTAGGCTATGGAAAGCCATGGCAAAAAGCAGGATAACTTGTAGGCTATAGCTTACTTGAAAGAAAAACAAATTTGCCGAGTAAAAACAGAGTTTGTGTTGTTGAATAATTTTTATTTTTTTTTCTAGTAGGCTACAGAGCTCATGACAAATAAAAGTTCCGGATGGACAAACATTAAATGCAAAAACCAGTGTGAATAACAATATCTTAAAATAAACTAGAGAGTGGATACACAGATATGGCCTATTTATGAATGAAATGCATGCATTTATTTGTCATTTAAACTGATGCAAACAGGGAAAGAGAGTAGAAAACACTTATTATCCTGTCGCCCCCTCTAGTGGACAGCATTAAGTATTACGGCCTTCATTGCTCAGATAACTCAAGTCGATGGATTTTTCGGGAAAGTCTGATCAGTTAGAAGCAAGTTAGACCAGTCTGAGGGTCTGAGCTGAGTTTGGTGAAGCATCAAAGTTCTAGCCGGAGTCAATTTCTCATAATAATAATAATAACAATTAATCCCAAACCAGGTAATTTTGTCAGTATTTAATTTACGTTCACTGATTCTGACTTCTCTCTTTTCTGTCTCTTTCTTTTCATGTGAACTGAGTAGGCTACACATGCTTAAATTCAAAATATATACTTTATTTCTATTCAAAATTATTTATAGCCCATAGGCTATGTCACACATGCCTACCTGCCTTTTGATGTAAATAAAAGACTAGAGTGGTAAATGTTACGGACATTTTTATCATGGTACAGTTCAGCCTATTATTATTCCACTTCCCTTTTATCCAAAGAGATGGAACTATTTGCACTGTATTTATCAATGGGAAATATGCTAATATGATCTGTCATATAGGCTACTGTGGCTCGCATTAAAGGGGTTGCTTGCAAGTCGCAGCAGCACGAATTACGTGACCAGCAACATATTTCTAAATCAAATATTGTGTGTAGTTAACAGTGAGTGGTGGTTTCAGACATTATTTCATTAAAGGGCATTTGTCAGTGCCGCACTCGTAGCCTACTGACTCTTATTCTGCCTGACAGAAAGAAAAGCTCACAGCTTACTGAAGGCGGAGCGGTTTGACCAATCAGATGAAAGGGGCGTTTCAGCGCCGCCCACGTGTGCAAATGAAATATCGAACCCATAAACCGACTTGTAAACCATAAACGAAAAATGAAAAATCTAGCCAAAATCTCATTTTTCGTTTTTTTTAAAGCTAAACTAAAAAAAAAACGAACAAACGAGCTGGTTTTCATTTCTCCTTATTCCATTCCAAACAGGAAATGAAATGATCAAAAGTTTATATACACTAGATGTGGCAGTTTGGAATATTCTGGGCTCATCTGATTTTTTTTTTTTTTGTACATAGCATAGCCTACTTTGTTATGATTTTAGTATCATATAATGATTAATAAATGCACGCACAATTATCATGAACTTGATTGGAACAAATGCCTATCAACTTGTGTGTGCAAAATTCAGAATTAAATGAACGTGCAGCAATTTGTACAAATAGAGAGTCTGTAGGCCTATACTGTTGTAGCCATTAAATAAGCGCATTTATTTTGATATTTGTTAAAATGTTATAATGAAATTTTTTTCCCCCATGTATGTCGATTTATGAAAAGTGAACAGCACGAGTAAGATAGGATGCACAATATATCGAGAGACATGGAGCGGATCAGACATGATTTTGACCACTTCATTAAGTTTTGTTTTGTAGAAAGGCTTTCTTTAAAGTGAATTTCGTTTTGTATAAATTGTATGTTAATTTTAATCAATTTTTCATCAACCAATTGCATGAGAAATACATCAAATACACAAAGCTTGAAATGTCTTTAAACGAAATAATTCAAAACGAAAAGAAAAAGGCTACTCTCTGATTATGTAATCCATTATGTGCATTTCTCTCTATAGGCGCGTTCACGATACGGCGATCGTCAACTTCATCTTTGCAGCGAGTCGACACTGTCAGAAAACACTAGTTTATTAATAAAAATCAATGCACATTTACAAATGCACATCGTGCTTGTTGCACCCACACATATTATGTCGAAATAACGAGATATTATGTTGAAATAAAATGATTAATAATAATACATATTTTAGAATATTTGATTGAATGCTGAATGTTGCGCTTGTTCAGTTAATAAAATTAAAACTTTAATTGTGATCATTAAAATAATTGAATATTAAATATTTAGTGCTCATTTATTGATATATTTAGGGCATTCGTTCCAATCAACTGCCGTAGCCAAGGCCACGTCTAGTGTAGCCTATATATCTATGACTTCGCACTTCTGGGTAAAGAGGCGATCAGTCAAATGAAATACAATAAACGTAGGCTACAAATAAATATTACAAATTAAAATCGGTCGTCCAATTTTCTAATACTATTATTTGATGACAACAATACATTTGTAAAACAAAATACAGCCATTTCTGTTTTTTAAATTAATTTTTTTAAACAAAAAACCAAGCTGCACCCTTTTTTAAATTTCATCTTTCATTCCGAAAGAGAATAATGAACGGACCGATGTGCAGATTGTAAATATTTCAAATGATTGAATGATTTGATTGTGTTTTAATGTTATATGAAATGTTCCCATTAGTTCTTTTCTCATTTGATGTCATTATCATGAAGAAACAAGCCAAAAAATGTCAAAAAACCATTTGTGGAAGGAATCCGATAAGTGTCTTCCCGGCCAGATCAGCAAGTGCATCAAGGTAACCACGATTAGCCGGTGCACCAGCCAGCAAAGTGATTCAATGGATCATAGGTGTAGCTCGCAGCCTCATCGCCCTACCCTCCACACCTAAAGAGTGTGCGGGCAGTTATTTATATAGGGCAGACAAGACCTGTGTTTCTCTTCGACGGTAACTGTAAATTCAAGCTGCGATTTCTCAAGTTGGATATACTCGCGCGGGCAAATACAGATGTGTTAAACACGATAATAACACAAAAAATTCAACCTTTATTCGTTAATACAGTCGGTATTTCCCACAATGATTCTGCTTTGCTATTGGCCCACGTCACGATTACCAAGCGCTGCTATTGGCGGTCACGATTATTAAGTATGAAAATGAAAATTCTGTCAGTAATTACTCACCCTCATGTTGTTCCAACCCCTTCGTTCATCTTCGGAACACAAATTAAGATATTTTTGATTAAATGACTAAATTGGACTATATTAACAATGTGTTTAATGAACTTTTCTGGGCCACCCTTAGAAGCCTGAAGAAGTCTCGTTCCGAACACATCGCGATATTTGGCATCAGTACACGTGTGTCAGATGTTGGTAAGTAAATTCGCTGTCACGCAAGTAAATAATGTGTGATATATAATGTATTTTATGTTTGTCGATATTAATCAGATTAGCTCACGTTCAGTCACGGCATTATATCTGTCATCTCCACTGAGGCTTTGCGTTTTATTGCTTTCTAATTCAAAACAGGGTGATTAAACACTGCCTGTCACATGACGTGAGCATAGGCCTAAAGACCTTAAATCAGTTAATCATATTCATATATCAGATTAAAAGTAGTACAATTAGTTCAAAAGTTGTATTTGTAGCAGAAGCACAGTACAAACAACACTTACCATGCTTTTACCACATTAACATTAGTTTTACTGTGGTAAGTGTAGTAAAAAGACAGTAATCACAAAACTTACCATGCTTTTACCACACTATTGATAGTTTTAATGTGATACTTATTGTAATGCACATTAACCACAACGCTTACCATGCTTTTACCACAGGAATGATGTGAAACAACATAATGATATTTTATTTTTCTCTTTTTTCAGCTGAAAAGACCAAAAGGACCTTTCGGACTATTATTGTTTGAGGACAAGTAAACGGAGGAGACAGACAGCTGCAAAGGCAAATATTCGCAATGGTATATACATGTGTTGGTTCGAACCCTAAATCAAACATTTTATCAAGCATTTGTTGTTTCTTAAACCCAGGGGCATCATGTTTGGAGGGGTCAGGGGGAGAATTTTTTTTTCATTCTGGCTGCTAAACATACCATTTCAATGCAGTTTGGGAGGGACAGAAATACCTTAACGGAGCTAGCAGCAACCCTCCTCTCTGAGGACTAAGTTCAAGTATCTATTTTGTAAGTTTATGTAAAAGACAGGTTGATGAAAGAACTGTAAGCTCAAATTCAAAAGCTTTTGAAGTCTACTTCATTAAAGCATGTTTACACACACACTTACTGTACACTTAGGCCTACTACACATGATTTTAAAAACAGTACCATTGCAGTTTTTATGTTATGATAATTGGTATGTGACCTAAGAACGATCTTACATTAAAGGTACATAAAGGTGCTGAGGTCTGACTTTGTGGTGCTCTGAAATTAAGTTATTTTAATATTAATATGTGATGAAGGACTTTGAAAGAAGTTTGACAGATTTCAGTGCTGAATAAGGTTAACACTACCCCGTTTATTTGAAAATGGTTAATATTTGACAGAAATGTAAAAAAAGTAATCAAAACCGATCAGATAACGTTACTATGGCTTTGTATGGCAGTAACGTTAGCCAACTAGTTTGCGGTTAGACTAGGCTAGCTATCGATAACGTTACACTGACACAACTTAAGTTAATGCTCTGAATTCGCAGCTAATATCAAATCCATCACTTTTTGATCAAGTTAAAAATTCCAGGTCAACCACAAATAATCCCACTACCTTTTAATATCATCCGATAACTAATTCAATGCCGATTTGTTGCTTTGCCCACTTACCACTTCAAGACCATCTGTAAAACATTGCCAGCTCAACGTGCGAGACGAGTGAGTTGCTTGAACATACACAGCAAAGATTTGCGCGTAGCGCTCTAGATTTGATATACACAGACACCATATTAGGAAAAAGAGGCGGGCTGATGCATTGCTGACCGATTTATTACACATCCAGAAGAATACATTTGAGTCGTTATAGGCTCTGGTATATTATGGAGCATAATAGGAATAAAGTTGTGACAAAAAAATGATCAGGGAGGAAAAATCTGAGGGGGCACGTGCCCCCTCACTTTGAATGGGCATGACGCCACTGCTTAAACCTTTTCTCACAAAACCCATAGCCCAATCAGTACGAAGATAGTCTGAAAGTCTTAATAATTCACAAGATTTAACAAGTTGTCCAATTCGTACGATACTCGTACATATTTGAATACTCGTACACACACTGTCAGAAAGTTGATATTAATTGCATTGTATTGATTACAATTAGTGATGCACCGATGTGAAAATTGAGGCCGATACCGATAACCGATATTAATATTGCTGTTATGGCCGATACCGATATTTGCAGATGTCGATATCTCTGTATAGAAAACAAATTTTAATGATTATCAAATAAAGAGCTATTTTCCAAAACACTTTATTTTTTTTATTTTTTTTTTTATTTTAGAAATGACTGATATTGGGCACCTTTACCTGTGTGCAAAATATGTCACATACGACACACATGCATTATACTGCATTGCATAAACAGTAATGTGTGCTGGCCAACTTGTCTAAAATTAAGAAACCCTTAGAAAACAGTAAAAAAAAAACCACACAAAAAACAGGAACATTGTGTAAAATTAAGATAGGCTACTTTATTTATTATTCCAATATCCAAATATGATACTAAAAAATACCACAGGGAAAAGGGCTTCTATTTGTGACGTGCTGTCTTTGCGTTTGAACATTGCACATTTTAAACAGGACACTCATTAACTGAATAAATGTTAGCCAATACAAACATATTTATAGAAAACAGTTGACAATGAATAGACAGGAGTCCAATAATAGCATAACGAATCATTCTAAAAATAATAACAAGTAGCCTAGGCTATAAGACGAATCCGACATGGGCTGTGTTAACAGTAAAACGTCCGTCATTTAACGAATTTTAAAAACACGGATGGATAATACAAAATACGTTCTGATATTTTGACAGAAAAAAATACAAGCAAGAACAAAATTTAAACTTAGCCCGTCAATTTTTCATTTTACAATTATCTTCTCTCTCTGTGTGTGCGCGCGTCCGTGTTTGTGAGAGAGAGAGCTCGCGCAGCACTGATACAACGGTGGCCTACTTTTTAATCCATAAGTAACGAACGCGCTAGTTTTCATACAAAATAAATATGTAACATAATTAGGTAGGCTACTTTAGTTATTATTAATACAATAACGTAACACATGAAGGCTATACGTTTCTCAACACTGAGAATGAATCAATAAACGCCTGTTTCTCCACTCGCGCTTATCAGTAATCCACAAATCACACGTGCTGTCACTTTTGAGAAAAATCTAATTCCAACGGGTATCAAATATCAAGCAATATATTCAAATATCTACGAGTCAAAAAACGATCAGTCAAAAATGTGTCATGAAGAGGAAAAAAAACATAAGTCGCACTGGACTGCGCTAACAATGTTACGGACGGGACAGTTGACGTGAGCGCTCTGAAAGCGCCACTAAGACTGCTTTAAAACTTTCACAGAGACCTCAAACAGAAAGCACAAAAAGAATTAATTTCGTTTTGTATTAATTGTATCTTAATTTTGATAAATGTTTCATCAACCAATTGCCTGGATTGAATTAAATAAGAAGTAAATATAGTAGAAAATATTTAATCAGGACACGGAGGCGAGGGCGCGTGAACCTGGAGCGCGTCTCATAAATGAACCGAAATCTACCTGCCTCACAGACCGGAGACATATATAGAAAGCTTGAAATGTCTATTTTTAAACAGAACAATTCAAAACGAAAGAAAACAGACTGTTCTCTGCTTATGTCGTCTGTATGAAATGTGTATTTATCTCAGGCACATTCACTACTGCTAAGATCGAGTCAGCATCGTCAACTTCATCTTCAACTTCACACGTCAAATATCGGCCTGTTCACATCGGCCATATTTTGACATCGGAACGATACCGATGTGTAAAAAAATGACCATATCGGCCGATATTATATCGGCGGCCGATATATCGTGCATATAGTGGTGTAGTCTACGTGATACGCAGGTATACGCCGTATACCCACTAGAAAAGGCCAAGGATTTGCGTATACCCACTTAAAAAAGCGTGAGGATACGTAACAACTTCGTTCTGTGTCAGAACTTTCACTTTCATTCATAAATTCACCCCGTCTGTGTTTGCGAAGCGACACGGATCGAATCGCGGAATCCAGTCACAAATGGAACTTGCTATAGGGCAGAACGTCACGGATTTTGGCTATTTTTGAATGAATAAATCAAAAGTAGGGCTGTACAATGAATCAAATCTCGATATGGACTAGTGTCTATGAATATTAAAACTAAAAGAGACTGCAATTGTTCTACGCGTCTCTGGGAATGAGCGCTCAATGTGTGCTCCACTACAGAAGCACGGGTGACTCACGCTCGTGGTGTTTTCAACGTTTCACTGTATTGAGACATGAATGATGTAGGCTACAGCTACACATGTGCATTTCATCGCAGAGCTGCTATGAGAGTCACTTGACGAGAATTTCACCATTTCATTTGATAAAACTATCGTCATTCATTCGTTTCATATACACACAGAAACTGTTATGTCTTTATGACAACCTGTCAAAATAAAAGTTCGGTATAACTTGAAGAAATTATAACAGAAATATATTACTATTTGCACAGTAGAGTATACTTCAGGCCTAATAATAATAATAATAATAATAATAATAGTTTATTAAAACACACAGAAACTCAAATGTCTACAACCCACCAAAATAAAAGTTCGGTCTAACTCAAATTAGTTAGAAAGAAATTGCACAGTAAAATGTATTTTAAAATAACACCATTTCTAAAAGTAAATTTGTATTTGTGCCTATAATGTTTAAAAAATATATATTTTTTGAAAATTGTCAGCTGATAAAACCTGTGCTTCAGGGACCATTATTCATATAACATCTAAGGCTAAAGGTAGCTCTTAACTGACTGAGTTAGATGGTGATTAACACTAAACAGTAGAAAATCAGTCCAGCCTCCCCAGCTGTAAATGTCATTGGCTGTAAAAGTCTTGTGTTGCTTATAATAAATTGACATGTTGATAACACTTAGTATTTCATAATGCTCTCAATTACATGTCGATGCATACTGTATGCATAGTGAGTGTGGTGGTGCTTATGGGGTGACGCTCTGGGATGGGTGAGTATGCGGCGTGCGGGGGGGGGGGGGGGGGTGTATTAGAGTATACTCACTACAATACTATACTATACACTCATATAATTTGTAATGTTATTCATTTGTTTATTTCAGACCACACATTTACACACTAAAGATGAGAAGATTCTGAATCCTGTGATGTGTTTGACACCCTGGGCACAATCACCTAATCAGCGCATTAGTCAAAACTCCTCTACAATATGTGTATTTTTCCATCTGTTTTCTGTGACTGGTTCAAGTTTCATCATTTCTAGTCTCATCAATATGGAGGAAAAAGAGATTTCCAGGGTTTCTCAGAGATCAGTGTGAAACAGTGTGCTGAACTGTTTGTGGTGAGAAAGTTATGAGGAGGAATCCGTGTTATCATTCGTTCAGTCGTTATCTGATTTAATAATGAAAGTAGAAAAGTGAGAAAAACAGTTCCTTTTTCGTTTTTTTTTCATTTTTTCCAAAAAACAAACAAACCGAAAACTAAGAATTCAGCTTGATTTTTCGTTTTTCATTCTGAGGTAGAGAAATAAATAAACAATTTGAATATTCGATTTCTACACGTGGGATGAATGAAACACCCCTTTCCTCTGATTTGTCAGCCGAAGATCAACTGTTCCGACATCAGTTCTTCCTCAATTATTCTTAGTTATCCTCACAGCAAAATAAGGCTCTGTTTGGTGTGATCGGGGCCTAAGAGCTGTCTAGTGAATCCAGAAGACAATATTATCCAAAAGTCAATATTAAACTTGTAGGCTGCCAGTCTGATGCATGAGAGAAATCAAACATCTGACAGTAATCAAATGGAGAGAAACATGTTTCCACACAAACCTGTAATCTGTGCAGTAAACTTCCATTCTGACCTCTCAGGTGTCAAACAGAGTGATGATACAGACTATGTTGAGGTGAGATTCAAATTACTGTTCATATTCCTGCAGATGTCACAGATAATAAATGTCATGTGACCCAATACGTAATATTAATATTAGTATTAATAATATTCTAAAGAGCTCAGTAATTCAAGTATGGTATTGTCAATAAGTCAGTTTGTGTGAAATTTCATCTGTGCTAGATATTTCAAGGCCAATTTTAAAGGTCCCATTGCATGGATTATTTTATTATTTTAGAATGTTTCCTGGGGTGCCCTTATAATGTTAGTATGTTTTTTTTAGATCACAAGTTGTCATAATTTAGAAATAAAAGGCATATTTCCTAGCCTGATTTTAGCCTCTGATTTGAGCGTTCTGTTTGAAGGCTGCTGTTAGACTTCAGTGTAAACGCCCACTGCTGTGATTGGCTGTGAGACTTAAGTGTAAACGCCCACTGCTGTGATTGGCTGACATGCTTGCAAATTAAATATTTAGCATTACATGTGGAACTCTCTCGAAAACTTTTACTATTACAGCTATTATACGTTTTTACTATTACAGCTATCAGGATTAACGAATCGTGAGAAGTTTAAGTATTTAGATCTATTCCCATCACATTGCAGTGATGAGCATTGAGCAGATGACAGCCTGTTGATCGCGTGAATGAAGATCTTATCATTGCAACGCAGTTTCTGCACTCTCACTAATGATTTCACCAATGCAAACATGAGGTAAGTACAGTAAGAGCTTCATTGTGCAGTGTAACCGCGTCATTGATTTCATAACGAGTTTTGGCAAGTGTCCAGATAAACTCACGCTGTGTGATTGACAGCTTGGGCGATTGGAAAGGGATTGTTCTTTGATCGCTTTCTGTATTTATATTAATCACAGTTTAAGTAAGTTTATTTTTACCCTACTAAGAGAAACGACGTGAAGTTGATCGTTTAGTCACTGGCTTGATTTACTGATGCATAAACAGTATTGAACGACTTTGAGAGAAAGATTTTCTGTCTGAACTTGAACAATTACATATCAGAAATTCACATAACCCACTGGTTCTTCAGAGGCTTGGATGAAGGAACTAAAAAAATACTTTTGTGTTCATTTGTACATCCAAACACTGAGCAACTGTCATGCTTCGCTCGTTTGCAAGCCATGATGTCTCTCGAGGAAAAACTCATATTAAGGTTAAAAAAACTCATAAAGTGAAATTTTCATGCAATGGGACCTTTAAGTGGTTTAAATGGAAAATGAAAGCATTTAGGAACAGCAGCAACTCCGCCATGAAGAGGAAGACTGTAGCTGACGAGTTCCAAACTTCCTCTGGTATTAATATTAGAACAAAAACTGTACGGCAGGACAGTGGCGGTTCTACATTGAATTACACCCTGGGCGAGACCCCCTTAGAGCGCCCCCCAATTTGGACATCATTTTTCTAACCCCATTGGCAGATCATGTTTTGCTTGTTTTAAAAGTTTTTTTTTTGTTTGTTTTTTTGTCCAATTTCTTGTGCTCCTCCCTGTCCTAATCTAGGTGATGGGACCTACCAGCTGTTCCTCATCAATGGCAAGAGGATCCAGTATTTAAGCAGAGCCGGGGAGAGAGAGAGAGAGAGAGAGAGAGAGAGACTGGGACTGGGACTTGGACTGGGACTGGGACTGGGACTGGGACTGGGACTGGGACTGGGACTGGGAGAGGTTTCTTCTCCCAAGAGACTGAGGCCCCATTTACACGATGGGAAAACGCAGATATTTCCCTGCGTTTTGGCCTGTCATTTACACGAAAACGCCGTTTTTATCCCAGAAAACGATTATTTTTAAAAACTCCGGCCAAAGTGGACATTTCTGAAAACGCCGGTTATGTGTTGCCGTGTCAACTGGGAGAAACGGGGTTTTAGGTTCTCAAACGTCACATTATGCGCCAGAAAATGCTTACGTCATGTGAGCGCCCTATGTTTAGAGTTTGTTCCATACTGTCTATGAGTTTGTTTGGCTACTATTTGATCATGGATGCTGTTAAAGTGGTACTCATTTTTACTTTTGTGAAAACGCTTTTGGCCTGTTTGCATTTGCTTCGCTGTCTGTCCACACGAACGAACCTCGCGCCATGTCTATTGTTTTGAAAGGAACAGGAAGTCGCTCGTGCTATTCGTCGTTGTCGATTTTGAGGATTCTGATTGGCTTGCATGGCTTTATCCTTCTCCTTACACTGCCGCCCCTTTGTATTTATGCGGGTTGATGTAAACGGCAACTGTTTTTGAAAACGATATTGTGTGCACGATGTTATTTTTGAAAACGGAGGGGGAGAAATATTCGTTTCTCTAAATACCCGGCTATGTGTAAATGTGGCCTGAGACTGTTGTGTTTCCAGACTTGGAGTGTTGCTCTTGTTGGTGTATGTTAAGCTTAAGTGTGTTGTTACGCTTAAATGTGTTGTTACGGCTGTAGTGGCAGCTTTGATGTGTTAAGCTTAAACCAAGGTCAACTTAAATGTCTTGTGGCTGTAGTGTGCAGCTTTGAATTGCTTGCCCATTGTTGAGTGTTGGAGCAGTAGGGAGTGGGTGCCATTTTTCTTTTCTCATTTTCTCCTGCTTTTTGTTAGTTAGGAAGTAAGGTAAGAGTTCTGTTGTTTATTTGTGTTGATTGTTGTAGGTCAATTATAGGTGTTCCTTCTACCGGGTAGTGAGATCTTTTGTTTGTTTTGGCTTTACCTGCTCCTGAAGAACAGGCTTCATTTCTTTTTCTTTTGGAGCTGTTTGTTTAGGATTCTTTTTGCACTGTATTTATCACTTATTGTAAATAAATGTATTGGAAATCTTACTTTGTGTATTGTGTGCTGGGACTCAGATAGGTTAACTTTTCTTTGTCGCTGTTCATTTTTGCTTTAAAGCTACTTTCCCTTTTGCCCCTAGAAAATGAATTGGGAACGTAACAGTGGTATTGTGTAATTATTCGAATAGAATTGAGTCTTTTCTCTCTGTTTTGCATGCGTCGTCATAATCATGATTGTTATTGTTGTTATTATTATTTTAATAAATTGTTTTGCCTCTGTCACAGTGTATTCTTAACCTGAATTAGCACTGTTCATATAGGCAACACCAATAGGTGTCATGTAACACAAAATAAACCTATGTTTTCTTCATGATACAGGGCATAATCTTAGTTTCGTTTTTATTTTGTTACCATTAGACATCACTGGGTTTTAATTTGAGGTATGAAAACCTGACGATGCCACATATTGAAACACAAATTCATATAACATATTAATTAGCCTGTCATTTTCTTCATTTTCTAAGTCAATAAAGGTTATGTTAAATGAATAAATGTAGTGTAAATGTTGTAATGAAACCAACTGTACCGTTCAAAAGTACTGTTTGTTGTTGTATTTTTCAAAACTTGAAACTTGTGTGTGTGTGTCAGGTGGATTTTTTTAATGTTTTTGAAATAAGTCTCTTGCGCTGCTCCCCCAGCCTGCATTTATTTGATTAAAATATAGTAGCCTAGGCTATAAACTACAGTATTGTGATATATTATTACCATTTTAAATAACAGTTTCTATTTGGACATAAATTAAAAAAAAATTTAAAAAAAATCTTTTTTTTAAATTTTTTTTTTTCTGATTTCTAATTGTAACGATCTCATAGCTTTATTTATGCAATTGTAAACGCAGTGAAAATATATTATTGGCACTTCTGTGTATGCACTGCAAAGATGTATTTTCCTTTAATGATTTAATTTGACTGGTGTTACCGTCCCAGGACGTATGCATTTGTGTTTTCAAGTGTCATTCATTGATTTATTGAGTGTGTGTGCGCGCGCAGCCAATGGACCCAACGGCCTGCTGGGAGTTGTAGTTCTGTTGTACGTTGTATTTATACCACAGAGAGGACCTGTCTTTCACTTCGATGGTAACTAAAAAAAAAATTCAAGCTGCGATTTTTCACGATGGATATCCTCGCGCGATCGAGTGTAGATTGTGTTAAACACGACAAGAACCAAAAATTCTGCGTTTATTCCTTAAAACAGTCGGTATTTCCCATATTGCTTCTCCTTTGCAGCTGCCATTGGCGCACGTCACGAATTTAAGCGCCTGCTATTGGCGTAGGTAATGTTTACAGCACGATGATCAAGTATGTGGTGCGAACGCAACGGAACAGTCAGATTCACCATAAATTAACATGGTGAGTAACATTTTATAAACAATATTGTCAATATTGTTTGTTTTCCCTCTATTTTGCTGACGAGAATTTCAAAATAAAGCCCTACCAGAGTCTCAATGCAACAACAGACAGTGATTGAACCGTGAATTTTGTGAACCATTACATAATCCTATATAATTATAAATTCAATTGTTATTATACTTTACAATATTACTGTTTGTTGTTGTATTTTTCAAAACTTGAAACTTGTGTGTGTGTGTCAGGTGGATTTTTTTAATGTTTTTGAAATAAGTCTCTTGCGCTGCTCCCCCAACCTGCATTTATTTGATTAAAATATAGTAGCCTAGGCTATAAACTACAGTATTGTGATATATTATTACCATTTTAAATAACAGTTTCTATTTGGACATATATTAAAAGGTTTTTGTTTTGTTTGTTTTTTTGTCCAATTTCTTGTGCTCCTCCCTGTCCTAATCTAGGTGATGGGACCTACCAGCTGTTCCTCATCAATGGCAAGAGGATCCAGTATTTAAGCAGAGCCGGGGAGAGAGAGAGAGAGAGAGAGAGAGAGAGAGACTGGGACTGGGACTGGGACTGGGACTGGGACTGGGACTGGGAGAGGTTTCTTCTCCCAAGAGACTGAGGCCCCGTTTACACGATGGGAAAACGCAGATATTTCCCTGCGTTTTGGCCTGTCATTTACACGAAAACGCCGTTTTTATCCCAGAAAACGATTATTTTTAAAAACTCCGGCCAAAGTGGACATTTCTGAAAACGCCGGTCATGTGTTGCCGTGTCAACTGGGAGAAACGGGGTTTTAGGTTCTCAAACGTCACATTATGCGCCAGAAAATGCTTACGTCATGTGAGCGCCCTATGTTTAGAGTTTGTTCCATACTGTCTATGAGTTTGTTTGGCTACTATTTGATCATGGATGCTGTTAAAGTGGTACTCATTTTTACTTTTGTGAAAACGCTTTTGGCCTGTTTGCATTTGCTTCGCTGTCTGTCCACACGAACGAACCTCGCGCCATGTCTATTGTTTTGAAAGGAACAGGAAGTCGCTCGTGCTATTCGTCGTTGTCGATTTTGAGGATTCTGATTGGCTTGCATGGCTTTATCCTTCTCCTTACACTGCCGCCCCTTTGTATTTATGCGGGTTGATGTAAACGGCAACTGTTTTTGAAAACGATATTGTGTGCACGATGTTATTTTTGAAAACGGAGGGGGAGAAATATTCGTTTCTCTAAATACCCGGCTATGTGTAAATGTGGCCTGAGACTGTTGTGTTTCCAGACTTGGAGTGTTGCTCTTGTTGGTGTATGTTAAGCTTAAGTGTGTTGTTACGCTTAAATGTGTTGTTACGGCTGTAGTGGCAGCTTTGATGTGTTAAGCTTAAACCAAGGTCAACTTAAATGTCTTGTGGCTGTAGTGTGCAGCTTTGAATTGCTTGCCCATTGTTGAGTGTTGGAGCAGTAGGGAGTGGGTGCCATTTTTCTTTTCTCATTTTCTCCTGCTTTTTGTTAGTTAGGAAGTAAGGTAAGAGTTCTGTTGTTTATTTGTGTTGATTGTTGTAGGTCAATTATAGGTGTTCCTTCTACCGGGTAGTGAGATCTTTTGTTTGTTTTGGCTTTACCTGCTCCTGAAGAACAGGCTTCATTTCTTTTTCTTTTGGAGCTGTTTGTTTAGGATTCTTTTTGCACTGTATTTATCACTTATTGTAAATAAATGTATTGGAAATCTTACTTTGTGTATTGTGTGCTGGGACTCAGATAGGTTAACTTTTCTTTGTCGCTGTTCATTTTTGCTTTAAAGCTACTTTCCCTTTTGCCCCTAGAAAATGAATTGGGAACGTAACAGTGGTATTGTGTAATTATTCGAATAGAATTGAGTCTTTTCTCTCTGTTTTGCATGCGTCGTCATAATCATGATTGTTATTGTTGTTATTATTATTTTAATAAATTGTTTTGCCTCTGTCACAGTGTATTCTTAACCTGAATTAGCACTGTTCATATAGGCAACACCAATAGGTGTCATGTAACACAAAATAAACCTATGTTTTCTTCATGATACAGGGCATAATCTTAGTTTCGTTTTTATTTTGTTACCATTAGACATCACTGGGTTTTAATTTGAGGTATGAAAACCTGACGATGCCACATATTGAAACACAAATTCATATAACATATTAATTAGCCTGTCATTTTCTTCATTTTCTAAGTCAATAAAGGTTATGTTAAATGAATAAATGTAGTGTAAATGTTGTAATGAAACCAACTGTACCGTTCAAAAGTACTGTTTGTTGTTGTATTTTTCAAAACTTGAAACTTGTGTGTGTGTGTCAGGTGGATTTTTTTTAATGTTTTTGAAATAAGTCTCTTGCGCTGCTCCCCCAGCCTGCATTTATTTGATTAAAATATAGTAGCCTAGGCTATAAACTACAGTATTGTGATATATTATTACCATTTTAAATAACAGTTTCTATTTGGACATAAATAAAAAAAAATAATAAAAAAAATCTTTTTTTAAATTTTTTTTTTTTCTGATTTCTAATTGTAACGATCTCATAGCTTTATTTATGCAATTGTAAATGCAGTGAAAATATATTATTGGCACTTCTGTGTATGCACTGCAAAGATGTATTTTCCTTTAATGATTTAATTTGACTGTTGTTACCGTCCCAGGACGTATGCATTTGTGTTTTCAAGTGTCATTCATTGATTTATTGAGTGTGTGTGCGCGCGCAGCCAATGGACCCAACGGCCTGCTGGGAGTTGTGGTTCTGTTGTACGTTGCATTTATACCACAGACAGGACCTGTCTTTCACTTCGATGGTAACTAAAAAAAAAATTCAAGCTGCGATTTTTCACGATGGATATCCTCGCGCGATCGAGTGTAGATTGTGTTAAACACGACAAGAACCAAAAATTCTGCGTTTATTCCTTAAAACAGTCGGTATTTCCCATATTGCTTCTCCTTTGCAGCTGCCATTGGCGCACGTCACGAATTTAAGCGCCTGCTATTGGCGTAGGTAATGTTTACAGCACGATGATCAAGTATGTGGTGCGAACGCAACGGAACAGTCAGATTCACCATAAATTAACATGGTGAGTAACATTTTATAAACAATATTGTCAATATTGTTTGTTTTCCCTCTATTTTGCTGACGAGAATTTCAAAATAAAGCCCTACCAGAGTCTCAATGCAACAACAGACAGTGATTGAACCGTGAATTTTGTGAACCATTACATAATCCTATATAATTATAAATTCAATTGTTATTATACTTTACAATATTACTGTTTGTTGTTGTATTTTTCAAAACTTGAAACTTGTGTGTGTGTGTCAGGTGGATTTTTTTAATGTTTTTGAAATAAGTCTCTTGCGCTGCTCCCCCAACCTGCATTTATTTGATTAAAATATAGTAGCCTAGGCTATAAACTACAGTATTGTGATATATTATTACCATTTTAAATAACAGTTTCTATTTGGACATATATTAAAAGGTTTTTGTTTTGTTTGTTTTTTTGTCCAATTTCTTGTGCTCCTCCCTGTCCTAATCTAGGTGATGGGACCTACCAGCTGTTCCTCATCAATGGCAAGAGGATCCAGTATTTAAGCAGAGCCGGGGAGAGAGAGAGAGAGAGAGAGAGAGAGAGAGACTGGGACTGGGACTGGGACTGGGACTGGGACTGGGACTGGGAGAGGTTTCTTCTCCCAAGAGACTGAGGCCCCGTTTACACGATGGGAAAACGCAGATATTTCCCTGCGTTTTGGCCTGTCATTTACACGAAAACGCCGTTTTTATCCCAGAAAACGATTATTTTTAAAAACTCCGGCCAAAGTGGACATTTCTGAAAACGCCGGTCATGTGTTGCCGTGTCAACTGGGAGAAACGGGGTTTTAGGTTCTCAAACGTCACATTATGCGCCAGAAAATGCTTACGTCATGTGAGCGCCCTATGTTTAGAGTTTGTTCCATACTGTCTATGAGTTTGTTTGGCTACTATTTGATCATGGATGCTGTTAAAGTGGTACTCATTTTTACTTTTGTGAAAACGCTTTTGGCCTGTTTGCATTTGCTTCGCTGTCTGTCCACACGAACGAACCTCGCGCCATGTCTATTGTTTTGAAAGGAACAGGAAGTCGCTCGTGCTATTCGTCGTTGTCGATTTTGAGGATTCTGATTGGCTTGCATGGCTTTATCCTTCTCCTTACACTGCCGCCCCTTTGTATTTATGCGGGTTGATGTAAACGGCAACTGTTTTTGAAAACGATATTGTGTGCACGATGTTATTTTTGAAAACGGAGGGGGAGAAATATTCGTTTCTCTAAATACCCGGCTATGTGTAAATGTGGCCTGAGACTGTTGTGTTTCCAGACTTGGAGTGTTGCTCTTGTTGGTGTATGTTAAGCTTAAGTGTGTTGTTACGCTTAAATGTGTTGTTACGGCTGTAGTGGCAGCTTTGATGTGTTAAGCTTAAACCAAGGTCAACTTAAATGTCTTGTGGCTGTAGTGTGCAGCTTTGAATTGCTTGCCCATTGTTGAGTGTTGGAGCAGTAGGGAGTGGGTGCCATTTTTCTTTTCTCATTTTCTCCTGCTTTTTGTTAGTTAGGAAGTAAGGTAAGAGTTCTGTTGTTTATTTGTGTTGATTGTTGTAGGTCAATTATAGGTGTTCCTTCTACCGGGTAGTGAGATCTTTTGTTTGTTTTGGCTTTACCTGCTCCTGAAGAACAGGCTTCATTTCTTTTTCTTTTGGAGCTGTTTGTTTAGGATTCTTTTTGCACTGTATTTATCACTTATTGTAAATAAATGTATTGGAAATCTTACTTTGTGTATTGTGTGCTGGGACTCAGATAGGTTAACTTTTCTTTGTCGCTGTTCATTTTTGCTTTAAAGCTACTTTCCCTTTTGCCCCTAGAAAATGAATTGGGAACGTAACAGTGGTATTGTGTAATTATTCGAATAGAATTGAGTCTTTTCTCTCTGTTTTGCATGCGTCGTCATAATCATGATTGTTATTGTTGTTATTATTATTTTAATAAATTGTTTTGCCTCTGTCACAGTGTATTCTTAACCTGAATTAGCACTGTTCATATAGGCAACACCAATAGGTGTCATGTAACACAAAATAAACCTATGTTTTCTTCATGATACAGGGCATAATCTTAGTTTCGTTTTTATTTTGTTACCATTAGACATCACTGGGTTTTAATTTGAGGTATGAAAACCTGACGATGCCACATATTGAAACACAAATTCATATAACATATTAATTAGCCTGTCATTTTCTTCATTTTCTAAGTCAATAAAGGTTATGTTAAATGAATAAATGTAGTGTAAATGTTGTAATGAAACCAACTGTACCGTTCAAAAGTACTGTTTGTTGTTGTATTTTTCAAAACTTGAAACTTGTGTGTGTGTGTCAGGTGGATTTTTTTAATGTTTTTGAAATAAGTCTCTTGCGCTGCTCCCCCAGCCTGCATTTATTTGATTAAAATATAGTAGCCTAGGCTATAAACTACAGTATTGTGATATATTATTACCATTTTAAATAACAGTTTCTATTTGGACATAAATTAAAAAAAATTTAAAAAAAAATCTTTTTTTTAAATTTTTTTTTTTCTGATTTCTAATTGTAACGATCTCATAGCTTTATTTATGCAATTGTAAACGCAGTGAAAATATATTATTGGCACTTCTGTGTATGCACTGCAAAGATGTATTTTCCTTTAATGATTTAATTTGACTGGTGTTACCGTCCCAGGACGTATGCATTTGTGTTTTCAAGTGTCATTCATTGATTTATTGAGTGTGTGTGCGCGCGCAGCCAATGGACCCAACGGCCTGCTGGGAGTTGTAGTTCTGTTGTACGTTGTATTTATACCACAGAGAGGACCTGTCTTTCACTTCGATGGTAACTAAAAAAAAAATTCAAGCTGCGATTTTTCACGATGGATATCCTCGCGCGATCGAGTGTAGATTGTGTTAAACACGACAAGAACCAAAAATTCTGCGTTTATTCCTTAAAACAGTCGGTATTTCCCATATTGCTTCTCCTTTGCAGCTGCCATTGGCGCACGTCACGAATTTAAGCGCCTGCTATTGGCGTAGGTAATGTTTACAGCACGATGATCAAGTATGTGGTGCGAACGCAACGGAACAGTCAGATTCACCATAAATTAACATGGTGAGTAACATTTTATAAACAATATTGTCAATATTGTTTGTTTTCCCTCTATTTTGCTGACGAGAATTTCAAAATAAAGCCCTACCAGAGTCTCAATGCAACAACAGACAGTGATTGAACCGTGAATTTTGTGAACCATTACATAATCCTATATAATTATAAATTCAATTGTTATTATACTTTACAATATTACTGTTTGTTGTTGTATTTTTCAAAACTTGAAACTTGTGTGTGTGTGTCAGGTGGATTTTTTTAATGTTTTTGAAATAAGTCTCTTGCGCTGCTCCCCCAACCTGCATTTATTTGATTAAAATATAGTAGCCTAGGCTATAAACTACAGTATTGTGATATATTATTACCATTTTAAATAACAGTTTCTATTTGGACATATATTAAAAGGTTTTTGTTTTGTTTGTTTTTTTGTCCAATTTCTTGTGCTCCTCCCTGTCCTAATCTAGGTGATGGGACCTACCAGCTGTTCCTCATCAATGGCAAGAGGATCCAGTATTTAAGCAGAGCCGGGGAGAGAGAGAGAGAGAGAGAGAGAGAGAGAGACTGGGACTGGGACTGGGACTGGGACTGGGACTGGGACTGGGACTGGGACTGGGACTGGGACTGGGACTGGGAGAGGTTTCTTCTCCCAAGAGACTGAGGCCCCATTTACACGATGGGAAAACGCAGATATTTCCCTGCGTTTTGGCCTGTCATTTACACGAAAACGCCGTTTTTATCCCAGAAAACGATTATTTTTAAAAACTCCGGCCAAAGTGGACATTTCTGAAAACGCCGGTCATGTGTTGCCGTGTCAACTGGGAGAAACGGGGTTTTAGGTTCTCAAACGTCACATTATGCGCCAGAAAATGCTTACGTCATGTGAGCGCCCTATGTTTAGAGTTTGTTCCATACTGTCTATGAGTTTGTTTGGCTACTATTTGATCATGGATGCTGTTAAAGTGGTACTCATTTTTACTTTTGTGAAAACGCTTTTGGCCTGTTTGCATTTGCTTCGCTGTCTGTCCACACGAACGAACCTCGCGCCATGTCTATTGTTTTGAAAGGAACAGGAAGTCGCTCGTGCTATTCGTCGTTGTCGATTTTGAGGATTCTGATTGGCTTGCATGGCTTTATCCTTCTCCTTACACTGCCGCCCCTTTGTATTTATGCGGGTTGATGTAAACGGCAACTGTTTTTGAAAACGATATTGTGTGCACGATGTTATTTTTGAAAACGGAGGGGGAGAAATATTCGTTTCTCTAAATACCCGGCTATGTGTAAATGTGGCCTGAGACTGTTGTGTTTCCAGACTTGGAGTGTTGCTCTTGTTGGTGTATGTTAAGCTTAAGTGTGTTGTTACGCTTAAATGTGTTGTTACGGCTGTAGTGGCAGCTTTGATGTGTTAAGCTTAAACCAAGGTCAACTTAAATGTCTTGTGGCTGTAGTGTGCAGCTTTGAATTGCTTGCCCATTGTTGAGTGTTGGAGCAGTAGGGAGTGGGTGCCATTTTTCTTTTCTCATTTTCTCCTGCTTTTTGTTAGTTAGGAAGTAAGGTAAGAGTTCTGTTGTTTATTTGTGTTGATTGTTGTAGGTCAATTATAGGTGTTCCTTCTACCGGGTAGTGAGATCTTTTGTTTGTTTTGGCTTTACCTGCTCCTGAAGAACAGGCTTCATTTCTTTTTCTTTTGGAGCTGTTTGTTTAGGATTCTTTTTGCACTGTATTTATCACTTATTGTAAATAAATGTATTGGAAATCTTACTTTGTGTATTGTGTGCTGGGACTCAGATAGGTTAACTTTTCTTTGTCGCTGTTCATTTTTGCTTTAAAGCTACTTTCCCTTTTGCCCCTAGAAAATGAATTGGGAACGTAACAGTGGTATTGTGTAATTATTCGAATAGAATTGAGTCTTTTCTCTCTGTTTTGCATGCGTCGTCATAATCATGATTGTTATTGTTGTTATTATTATTTTAATAAATTGTTTTGCCTCTGTCACAGTGTATTCTTAACCTGAATTAGCACTGTTCATATAGGCAACACCAATAGGTGTCATGTAACACAAAATAAACCTATGTTTTCTTCATGATACAGGGCATAATCTTAGTTTCGTTTTTATTTTGTTACCATTAGACATCACTGGGTTTTAATTTGAGGTATGAAAACCTGACGATGCCACATATTGAAACACAAATTCATATAACATATTAATTAGCCTGTCATTTTCTTCATTTTCTAAGTCAATAAAGGTTATGTTAAATGAATAAATGTAGTGTAAATGTTGTAATGAAACCAACTGTACCGTTCAAAAGTACTGTTTGTTGTTGTATTTTTCAAAACTTGAAACTTGTGTGTGTGTGTCAGGTGGATTTTTTTAATGTTTTTGAAATAAGTCTCTTGCGCTGCTCCCCCAGCCTGCATTTATTTGATTAAAATATAGTAGCCTAGGCTATAAACTACAGTATTGTGATATATTATTACCATTTTAAATAACAGTTTCTATTTGGACATAAATTAAAAAAAATTTAAAAAAAAATCTTTTTTTTAAATTTTTTTTTTTCTGATTTCTAATTGTAACGATCTCATAGCTTTATTTATGCAATTGTAAACGCAGTGAAAATATATTATTGGCACTTCTGTGTATGCACTGCAAAGATGTATTTTCCTTTAATGATTTAATTTGACTGGTGTTACCGTCCCAGGACGTATGCATTTGTGTTTTCAAGTGTCATTCATTGATTTATTGAGTGTGTGTGCGCGCGCAGCCAATGGACCCAACGGCCTGCTGGGAGTTGTAGTTCTGTTGTACGTTGTATTTATACCACAGAGAGGACCTGTCTTTCACTTCGATGGTAACTAAAAAAAAAATTCAAGCTGCGATTTTTCACGATGGATATCCTCGCGCGATCGAGTGTAGATTGTGTTAAACACGACAAGAACCAAAAATTCTGCGTTTATTCCTTAAAACAGTCGGTATTTCCCATATTGCTTCTCCTTTGCAGCTGCCATTGGCGCACGTCACGAATTTAAGCGCCTGCTATTGGCGTAGGTAATGTTTACAGCACGATGATCAAGTATGTGGTGCGAACGCAACGGAACAGTCAGATTCACCATAAATTAACATGGTGAGTAACATTTTATAAACAATATTGTCAATATTGTTTGTTTTCCCTCTATTTTGCTGACGAGAATTTCAAAATAAAGCCCTACCAGAGTCTCAATGCAACAACAGACAGTGATTGAACCGTGAATTTTGTGAACCATTACATAATCCTATATAATTATAAATTCAATTGTTATTATACTTTACAATATTACTGTTTGTTGTTGTATTTTTCAAAACTTGAAACTTGTGTGTGTGTGTCAGGTGGATTTTTTTAATGTTTTTGAAATAAGTCTCTTGCGCTGCTCCCCCAACCTGCATTTATTTGATTAAAATATAGTAGCCTAGGCTATAAACTACAGTATTGTGATATATTATTACCATTTTAAATAACAGTTTCTATTTGGACATATATTAAAAGGTTTTTGTTTTGTTTGTTTTTTTGTCCAATTTCTTGTGCTCCTCCCTGTCCTAATCTAGGTGATGGGACCTACCAGCTGTTCCTCATCAATGGCAAGAGGATCCAGTATTTAAGCAGAGCCGGGGAGAGAGAGAGAGAGAGAGAGAGAGAGAGAGACTGGGACTGGGACTGGGACTGGGACTGGGACTGGGACTGGGAGAGGTTTCTTCTCCCAAGAGACTGAGGCCCCATTTACACGATGGGAAAACGCAGATATTTCCCTGCGTTTTGGCCTGTCATTTACACGAAAACGCCGTTTTTATCCCAGAAAACGATTATTTTTAAAAACTCCGGCCAAAGTGGACATTTCTGAAAACGCCGGTCATGTGTTGCCGTGTCAACTGGGAGAAACGGGGTTTTAGGTTCTCAAACGTCACATTATGCGCCAGAAAAGGCTTACGTCATGTGAGCGCCCTATGTTTAGAGTTTGTTCCATACTGTCTATGAGTTTGTTTGGCTACTATTTGATCATGGATGCTGTTAAAGTGGTACTCATTTTTACTTTTGTGAAAACGCTTTTGGCCTGTTTGCATTTGCTTCGCTGTCTGTCCACACGAACGAACCTCGCGCCATGTCTATTGTTTTGAAAGGAACAGGAAGTCGCTCGTGCTATTCGTCGTTGTCGATTTTGAGGATTCTGATTGGCTTGCATGGCTTTATCCTTCTCCTTACACTGCCGCCCCTTTGTATTTATGCGGGTTGATGTAAACGGCAACTGTTTTTGAAAACGATATTGTGTGCACGATGTTATTTTTGAAAACGGAGGGGGAGAAATATTCGTTTCTCTAAATACCCGGCTATGTGTAAATGTGGCCTGAGACTGTTGTGTTTCCAGACTTGGAGTGTTGCTCTTGTTGGTGTATGTTAAGCTTAAGTGTGTTGTTACGCTTAAATGTGTTGTTACGGCTGTAGTGGCAGCTTTGATGTGTTAAGCTTAAACCAAGGTCAACTTAAATGTCTTGTGGCTGTAGTGTGCAGCTTTGAATTGCTTGCCCATTGTTGAGTGTTGGAGCAGTAGGGAGTGGGTGCCATTTTTCTTTTCTCATTTTCTCCTGCTTTTTGTTAGTTAGGAAGTAAGGTAAGAGTTCTGTTGTTTATTTGTGTTGATTGTTGTAGGTCAATTATAGGTGTTCCTTCTACCGGGTAGTGAGATCTTTTGTTTGTTTTGGCTTTACCTGCTCCTGAAGAACAGGCTTCATTTCTTTTTCTTTTGGAGCTGTTTGTTTAGGATTCTTTTTGCACTGTATTTATCACTTATTGTAAATAAATGTATTGGAAATCTTACTTTGTGTATTGTGTGCTGGGACTCAGATAGGTTAACTTTTCTTTGTCGCTGTTCATTTTTGCTTTAAAGCTACTTTCCCTTTTGCCCCTAGAAAATGAATTGGGAACGTAACAGTGGTATTGTGTAATTATTCGAATAGAATTGAGTCTTTTCTCTCTGTTTTGCATGCGTCGTCATAATCATGATTGTTATTGTTGTTATTATTATTTTAATAAATTGTTTTGCCTCTGTCACAGTGTATTCTTAACCTGAATTAGCACTGTTCATATAGGCAACACCAATAGGTGTCATGTAACACAAAATAAACCTATGTTTTCTTCATGATACAGGGCATAATCTTAGTTTCGTTTTTATTTTGTTACCATTAGACATCACTGGGTTTTAATTTGAGGTATGAAAACCTGACGATGCCACATATTGAAACACAAATTCATATAACATATTAATTAGCCTGTCATTTTCTTCATTTTCTAAGTCAATAAAGGTTATGTTAAATGAATAAATGTAGTGTAAATGTTGTAATGAAACCAACTGTACCGTTCAAAAGTACTGTTTGTTGTTGTATTTTTCAAAACTTGAAACTTGTGTGTGTGTGTCAGGTGGATTTTTTTTAATGTTTTTGAAATAAGTCTCTTGCGCTGCTCCCCCAGCCTGCATTTATTTGATTAAAATATAGTAGCCTAGGCTATAAACTACAGTATTGTGATATATTATTACCATTTTAAATAACAGTTTCTATTTGGACATAAATAAAAAAAAATAATAAAAAAAATCTTTTTTTAAATTTTTTTTTTTTCTGATTTCTAATTGTAACGATCTCATAGCTTTATTTATGCAATTGTAAATGCAGTGAAAATATATTATTGGCACTTCTGTGTATGCACTGCAAAGATGTATTTTCCTTTAATGATTTAATTTGACTGGTGTTACCGTCCCAGGACGTATGCATTTGTGTTTTCAAGTGTCATTCATTGATTTATTGAGTGTGTGTGCGCGCGCAGCCAATGGACCCAACGGCCTGCTGGGAGTTGTAGTTCTGTTGTACGTTGTATTTATACCACAGAGAGGACCTGTCTTTCAATTCGATGGTAACTAAAAAAAAAATTCAAGCTGCGATTTTTCACGATGGATATCCTCGCGCGATCGAGTGTAGATTGTGTTAAACACGACAAGAACCAAAAATTCTGCGTTTATTCCTTAAAACAGTCGGTATTTCCCATATTGCTTCTCCTTTGCAGCTGCCATTGGCGCACGTCACGAATTTAAGCGCCTGCTATTGGCGTAGGTAATGTTTACAGCACGATGATCAAGTATGTGGTGCGAACGCAACGGAACAGTCAGATTCACCATAAATTAACATGGTGAGTAACATTTTATAAACAATATTGTCAATATTGTTTGTTTTCCCTCTATTTTGCTGACGAGAATTTCAAAATAAAGCCCTACCAGAGTCTCAATGCAACAACAGACAGTGATTGAACCGTGAATTTTGTGAACCATTACATAATCCTATATAATTATAAATTCAATTGTTATTATACTTTACAATATTACTGTTTGTTGTTGTATTTTTCAAAACTTGAAACTTGTGTGTGTGTGTCAGGTGGATTTTTTTAATGTTTTTGAAATAAGTCTCTTGCGCTGCTCCCCCAACCTGCATTTATTTGATTAAAATATAGTAGCCTAGGCTATAAACTACAGTATTGTGATATATTATTACCATTTTAAATAACAGTTTCTATTTGGACATATATTAAAAGGTTTTTGTTTTGTTTGTTTTTTTGTCCAATTTCTTGTGCTCCTCCCTGTCCTAATCTAGGTGATGGGACCTACCAGCTGTTCCTCATCAATGGCAAGAGGATCCAGTATTTAAGCAGAGCCGGGGAGAGAGAGAGAGAGAGAGAGAGA
The DNA here is from genome assembly GCF_965113295.1 of Leuciscus leuciscus. Taxonomy (NCBI): domain Eukaryota; kingdom Metazoa; phylum Chordata; class Actinopteri; order Cypriniformes; family Leuciscidae; genus Leuciscus; species Leuciscus leuciscus. Next base: position 33,318,284 of record NC_138738.1, on the reverse strand, counting down.
GACTGGGACTGGGACTGGGACTGGGACTGGGACTGGGACTGGGACTGGGAGAGGTTTCTTCTCCCAAGAGACTGAGGCCCCGTTTACACGATGGGAAAACGCAGATATTTCCCTGCGTTTTGGCCTGTCATTTACACGAAAACGCCGTTTTTATCCCAGAAAACGATTATTTTTAAAAACTCCGGCCAAAGTGGACATTTCTGAAAACGCCGGTCATGTGTTGCCGTGTCAACTGGGAGAAACGGGGTTTTAGGTTCTCAAACGTCACATTATGCGCCAGAAAATGCTTACGTCATGTGAGCGCCCTATGTTTAGAGTTTGTTCCATACTGTCTATGAGTTTGTTTGGCTACTATTTGATCATGGATGCTGTTAAAGTGGTACTCATTTTTACTTTTGTGAAAACGCTTTTGGCCTGTTTGCATTTGCTTCGCTGTCTGTCCACACGAACGAACCTCGCGCCATGTCTATTGTTTTGAAAGGAACAGGAAGTCGCTCGTGCTATTCGTCGTTGTCGATTTTGAGGATTCTGATTGGCTTGCATGGCTTTATCCTTCTCCTTACACTGCCGCCCCTTTGTATTTATGCGGGTTGATGTAAACGGCAACTGTTTTTGAAAACGATATTGTGTGCACGATGTTATTTTTGAAAACGGAGGGGGAGAAATATTCGTTTCTCTAAATACCCGGCTATGTGTAAATGTGGCCTGAGACTGTTGTGTTTCCAGACTTGGAGTGTTGCTCTTGTTGGTGTATGTTAAGCTTAAGTGTGTTGTTACGCTTAAATGTGTTGTTACGGCTGTAGTGGCAGCTTTGATGTGTTAAGCTTAAACCAAGGTCAACTTAAATGTCTTGTGGCTGTAGTGTGCAGCTTTGAATTGCTTGCCCATTGTTGAGTGTTGGAGCAGTAGGGAGTGGGTGCCATTTTTCTTTTCTCATTTTCTCCTGTTTTTTGTTAGTTAGGAAGTAAGGTAAGAGTTCTGTTGTTTATTTGTGTTGATTGTTGTAGGTCAATTATAGGTGTTCCTTCTACCGGGTAGTGAGATCTTTTGTTTGTTTTGGCTTTACCTGCTCCTGAAGAACAGGCTTCATTTCTTTTTCTTTTGGAGCTGTTTGTTTAGGATTCTTTTTGCACTGTATTTATCACTTATTGTAAATAAATGTATTGGAAATCTTACTTTGTGTATTGTGTGCTGGGACTCAGATAGGTTAACTTTTCTTTGTCGCTGTTCATTTTTGCTTTAAAGCTACTTTCCCTTTTGCCCCTAGAAAATGAATTGGGAACGTAACAGTGGTATTGTGTAATTATTCGAATAGAATTGAGTCTTTTCTCTCTGTTTTGCATGCGTCGTCATAATCATGATTGTTATTGTTGTTATTATTATTTTAATAAATTGTTTTGCCTCTGTCACAGTGTATTCTTAACCTGAATTAGCACTGTTCATATAGGCAACACCAATAGGTGTCATGTAACACAAAATAAACCTATGTTTTCTTCATGATACAGGGCATAATCTTAGTTTCGTTTTTATTTTGTTACCATTAGACATCACTGGGTTTTAATTTGAGGTATGAAAACCTGACGATGCCACATATTGAAACACAAATTCATATAACATATTAATTAGCCTGTCATTTTCTTCATTTTCTAAGTCAATAAAGGTTATGTTAAATGAATAAATGTAGTGTAAATGTTGTAATGAAACCAACTGTACCGTTCAAAAGTACTGTTTGTTGTTGTATTTTTCAAAACTTGAAACTTGTGTGTGTGTGTCAGGTGGATTTTTTTTAATGTTTTTGAAATAAGTCTCTTGCGCTGCTCCCCCAGCCTGCATTTATTTGATTAAAATATAGTAGCCTAGGCTATAAACTACAGTATTGTGATATATTATTACCATTTTAAATAACAGTTTCTATTTGGACATAAATAAAAAAAAATAATAAAAAAAATCTTTTTTTAAATTTTTTTTTTTTCTGATTTCTAATTGTAACGATCTCATAGCTTTATTTATGCAATTGTAAATGCAGTGAAAATATATTATTGGCACTTCTGTGTATGCACTGCAAAGATGTATTTTCCTTTAATGATTTAATTTGACTGTTGTTACCGTCCCAGGACGTATGCATTTGTGTTTTCAAGTGTCATTCATTGATTTATTGAGTGTGTGTGCGCGCGCAGCCAATGGACCCAACGGCCTGCTGGGAGTTGTGGTTCTGTTGTACGTTGCATTTATACCACAGACAGGACCTGTCTTTCACTTCGATGGTAACTAAAAAAAAAATTCAAGCTGCGATTTTTCACGATGGATATCCTCGCGCGATCGAGTGTAGATTGTGTTAAACACGACAAGAACCAAAAATTCTGCGTTTATTCCTTAAAACAGTCGGTATTTCCCATATTGCTTCTCCTTTGCAGCTGCCATTGGCGCACGTCACGAATTTAAGCGCCTGCTATTGGCGTAGGTAATGTTTACAGCACGATGATCAAGTATGTGGTGCGAACGCAACGGAACAGTCAGATTCACCATAAATTAACATGGTGAGTAACATTTTATAAACAATATTGTCAATATTGTTTGTTTTCCCTCTATTTTGCTGACGAGAATTTCAAAATAAAGCCCTACCAGAGTCTCAATGCAACAACAGACAGTGATTGAACCGTGAATTTTGTGAACCATTACATAATCCTATATAATTATAAATTCAATTGTTATTATACTTTACAATATTACTGTTTGTTGTTGTATTTTTCAAAACTTGAAACTTGTGTGTGTGTGTCAGGTGGATTTTTTTAATGTTTTTGAAATAAGTCTCTTGCGCTGCTCCCCCAACCTGCATTTATTTGATTAAAATATAGTAGCCTAGGCTATAAACTACAGTATTGTGATATATTATTACCATTTTAAATAACAGTTTCTATTTGGACATATATTAAAAGGTTTTTGTTTTGTTTGTTTTTTTGTCCAATTTCTTGTGCTCCTCCCTGTCCTAATCTAGGTGATGGGACCTACCAGCTGTTCCTCATCAATGGCAAGAGGATCCAGTATTTAAGCAGAGCAGGGGAGAGAGAGAGAGAGAGAGACTGGGACTGGGACTGGGACTGGGACTGGGACTGGGACTGGGACTGGGACTGGGACTGGGACTGGGACTGGGAGAGGTTTCTTCTCCCAAGAGACTGAGGCCCCGTTTACACGATGGGAAAACGCAGATATTTCCCTGCGTTTTGGCCTGTCATTTACACGAAAACGCCGTTTTTATCCCAGAAAACGATTATTTTTAAAAACTCCGGCCAAAGTGGACATTTCTGAAAACGCCGGTCATGTGTTGCCGTGTCAACTGGGAGAAACGGGGTTTTAGGTTCTCAAACGTCACATTATGCGCCAGAAAAGGCTTACGTCATGTGAGCGCCCTATGTTTAGAGTTTGTTCCATACTGTCTATGAGTTTGTTTGGCTACTATTTGATCATGGATGCTGTTAAAGTGGTACTCATTTTTACTTTTGTGAAAACGCTTTTGGCCTGTTTGCATTTGCTTCGCTGTCTGTCCACACGAACGAACCTCGCGCCATGTCTATTGTTTTGAAAGGAACAGGAAGTCGCTCGTGCTATTCGTCGTTGTCGATTTTGAGGATTCTGATTGGCTTGCATGGCTTTATCCTTCTCCTTACACTGCCGCCCCTTTGTATTTATGCGGGTTGATGTAAACGGCAACTGTTTTTGAAAACGATATTGTGTGCACGATGTTATTTTTGAAAACGGAGGGGGAGAAATATTCGTTTCTCTAAATACCCGGCTATGTGTAAATGTGGCCTGAGACTGTTGTGTTTCCAGACTTGGAGTGTTGCTCTTGTTGGTGTATGTTAAGCTTAAGTGTGTTGTTACGCTTAAATGTGTTGTTACGGCTGTAGTGGCAGCTTTGATGTGTTAAGCTTAAACCAAGGTCAACTTAAATGTCTTGTGGCTGTAGTGTGCAGCTTTGAATTGCTTGCCCATTGTTGAGTGTTGGAGCAGTAGGGAGTGGGTGCCATTTTTCTTTTCTCATTTTCTCCTGCTTTTTGTTAGTTAGGAAGTAAGGTAAGAGTTCTGTTGTTTATTTGTGTTGATTGTTGTAGGTCAATTATAGGTGTTCCTTCTACCGGGTAGTGAGATCTTTTGTTTGTTTTGGCTTTACCTGCTCCTGAAGAACAGGCTTCATTTCTTTTTCTTTTGGAGCTGTTTGTTTAGGATTCTTTTTGCACTGTATTTATCACTTATTGTAAATAAATGTATTGGAAATCTTACTTTGTGTATTGTGTGCTGGGACTCAGATAGGTTAACTTTTCTTTGTCGCTGTTCATTTTTGCTTTAAAGCTACTTTCCCTTTTGCCCCTAGAAAATGAATTGGGAACGTAACAGTGGTATTGTGTAATTATTCGAATAGAATTGAGTCTTTTCTCTCTGTTTTGCATGCGTCGTCATAATCATGATTGTTATTGTTGTTATTATTATTTTAATAAATTGTTTTGCCTCTGTCACAGTGTATTCTTAACCTGAATTAGCACTGTTCATATAGGCAACACCAATAGGTGTCATGTAACACAAAATAAACCTATGTTTTCTTCATGATACAGGGCATAATCTTAGTTTCGTTTTTATTTTGTTACCATTAGACATCACTGGGTTTTAATTTGAGGTATGAAAACCTGACGATGCCACATATTGAAACACAAATTCATATAACATATTAATTAGCCTGTCATTTTCTTCATTTTCTAAGTCAATAAAGGTTATGTTAAATGAATAAATGTAGTGTAAATGTTGTAATGAAACCAACTGTACCGTTCAAAAGTACTGTTTGTTGTTGTATTTTTCAAAACTTGAAACTTGTGTGTGTGTGTCAGGTGGATTTTTTTAATGTTTTTGAAATAAGTCTCTTGCGCTGCTCCCCCAGCCTGCATTTATTTGATTAAAATATAGTAGCCTAGGCTATAAACTACAGTATTGTGATATATTATTACCATTTTAAATAACAGTTTCTATTTGGACATAAATTAAAAAAAAATTAAAAAAAAATCTTTTTTTTAAATTTTTTTTTTTCTGATTTCTAATTGTAACGATCTCATAGCTTTATTTATGCAATTGTAAACGCAGTGAAAATATATTATTGGCACTTCTGTGTATGCACTGCAAAGATGTATTTTCCTTTAATGATTTAATTTGACTGGTGTTACCGTCCCAGGACGTATGCATTTGTGTTTTCAAGTGTCATTCATTGATTTATTGAGTGTGTGTGCGCGCGCAGCCAATGGACCCAACGGCCTGCTGGGAGTTGTAGTTCTGTTGTACGTTGTATTTATACCACAGAGAGGACCTGTCTTTCACTTCGATGGTAACTAAAAAAAAAATTCAAGCTGCGATTTTTCACGATGGATATCCTCGCGCGATCGAGTGTAGATTGTGTTAAACACGACAAGAACCAAAAATTCTGCGTTTATTCCTTAAAACAGTCGGTATTTCCCATATTGCTTCTCCTTTGCAGCTGCCATTGGCGCACGTCACGAATTTAAGCGCCTGCTATTGGCGTAGGTAATGTTTACAGCACGATGATCAAGTATGTGGTGCGAACGCAACGGAACAGTCAGATTCACCATAAATTAACATGGTGAGTAACATTTTATAAACAATATTGTCAATATTGTTTGTTTTCCCTCTATTTTGCTGACGAGAATTTCAAAATAAAGCCCTACCAGAGTCTCAATGCAACAACAGACAGTGATTGAACCGTGAATTTTGTGAACCATTACATAATCCTATATAATTATAAATTCAATTGTTATTATACTTTACAATATTACTGTTTGTTGTTGTATTTTTCAAAACTTGAAACTTGTGTGTGTGTGTCAGGTGGATTTTTTTAATGTTTTTGAAATAAGTCTCTTGCGCTGCTCCCCCAACCTGCATTTATTTGATTAAAATATAGTAGCCTAGGCTATAAACTACAGTATTGTGATATATTATTACCATTTTAAATAACAGTTTCTATTTGGACATATATTAAAAGGTTTTTGTTTTGTTTGTTTTTTTGTCCAATTTCTTGTGCTCCTCCCTGTCCTAATCTAGGTGATGGGACCTACCAGCTGTTCCTCATCAATGGCAAGAGGATCCAGTATTTAAGCAGAGCCGGGGAGAGAGAGAGAGAGAGAGAGAGAGAGAGAGAGAGAGAGAGAGACTGGGACTGGGACTGGGACTGGGACTGGGACTGGGACTGGGACTGGGACTGGGACTGGGACTGGGACTGGGAGAGGTTTCTTCTCCCAAGAGACTGAGGCCCCGTTTACACGATGGGAAAACGCAGATATTTCCCTGCGTTTTGGCCTGTCATTTACACGAAAACGCCGTTTTTATCCCAGAAAACGATTATTTTTAAAAACTCCGGCCAAAGTGGACATTTCTGAAAACGCCGGTCATGTGTTGCCGTGTCAACTGGGAGAAACGGGGTTTTAGGTTCTCAAACGTCACATTATGCGCCAGAAAATGCTTACGTCATGTGAGCGCCCTATGTTTAGAGTTTGTTCCATACTGTCTATGAGTTTGTTTGGCTACTATTTGATCATGGATGCTGTTAAAGTGGTACTCATTTTTACTTTTGTGAAAACGCTTTTGGCCTGTTTGCATTTGCTTCGCTGTCTGTCCACACGAACGAACCTCGCGCCATGTCTATTGTTTTGAAAGGAACAGGAAGTCGCTCGTGCTATTCGTCGTTGTCGATTTTGAGGATTCTGATTGGCTTGCATGGCTTTATCCTTCTCCTTACACTGCCGCCCCTTTGTATTTATGCGGGTTGATGTAAACGGCAACTGTTTTTGAAAACGATATTGTGTGCACGATGTTATTTTTGAAAACGGAGGGGGAGAAATATTCGTTTCTCTAAATACCCGGCTATGTGTAAATGTGGCCTGAGACTGTTGTGTTTCCAGACTTGGAGTGTTGCTCTTGTTGGTGTATGTTAAGCTTAAGTGTGTTGTTACGCTTAAATGTGTTGTTACGGCTGTAGTGGCAGCTTTGATGTGTTAAGCTTAAACCAAGGTCAACTTAAATGTCTTGTGGCTGTAGTGTGCAGCTTTGAATTGCTTGCCCATTGTTGAGTGTTGGAGCAGTAGGGAGTGGGTGCCATTTTTCTTTTCTCATTTTCTCCTGTTTTTTGTTAGTTAGGAAGTAAGGTAAGAGTTCTGTTGTTTATTTGTGTTGATTGTTGTAGGTCAATTATAGGTGTTCCTTCTACCGGGTAGTGAGATCTTTTGTTTGTTTTGGCTTTACCTGCTCCTGAAGAACAGGCTTCATTTCTTTTTCTTTTGGAGCTGTTTGTTTAGGATTCTTTTTGCACTGTATTTATCACTTATTGTAAATAAATGTATTGGAAATCTTACTTTGTGTATTGTGTGCTGGGACTCAGATAGGTTAACTTTTCTTTGTCGCTGTTCATTTTTGCTTTAAAGCTACTTTCCCTTTTGCCCCTAGAAAATGAATTGGGAACGTAACAGTGGTATTGTGTAATTATTCGAATAGAATTGAGTCTTTTCTCTCTGTTTTGCATGCGTCGTCATAATCATGATTGTTATTGTTGTTATTATTATTTTAATAAATTGTTTTGCCTCTGTCACAGTGTATTCTTAACCTGAATTAGCACTGTTCATATAGGCAACACCAATAGGTGTCATGTAACACAAAATAAACCTATGTTTTCTTCATGATACAGGGCATAATCTTAGTTTCGTTTTTATTTTGTTACCATTAGACATCACTGGGTTTTAATTTGAGGTATGAAAACCTGACGATGCCACATATTGAAACACAAATTCATATAACATATTAATTAGCCTGTCATTTTCTTCATTTTCTAAGTCAATAAAGGTTATGTTAAATGAATAAATGTAGTGTAAATGTTGTAATGAAACCAACTGTACCGTTCAAAAGTACTGTTTGTTGTTGTATTTTTCAAAACTTGAAACTTGTGTGTGTGTGTCAGGTGGATTTTTTTTAATGTTTTTGAAATAAGTCTCTTGCGCTGCTCCCCCAGCCTGCATTTATTTGATTAAAATATAGTAGCCTAGGCTATAAACTACAGTATTGTGATATATTATTACCATTTTAAATAACAGTTTCTATTTGGACATAAATAAAAAAAAATAATAAAAAAAATCTTTTTTTAAATTTTTTTTTTTTCTGATTTCTAATTGTAACGATCTCATAGCTTTATTTATGCAATTGTAAATGCAGTGAAAATATATTATTGGCACTTCTGTGTATGCACTGCAAAGATGTATTTTCCTTTAATGATTTAATTTGACTGTTGTTACCGTCCCAGGACGTATGCATTTGTGTTTTCAAGTGTCATTCATTGATTTATTGAGTGTGTGTGCGCGCGCAGCCAATGGACCCAACGGCCTGCTGGGAGTTGTGGTTCTGTTGTACGTTGCATTTATACCACAGACAGGACCTGTCTTTCACTTCGATGGTAACTAAAAAAAAAATTCAAGCTGCGATTTTTCACGATGGATATCCTCGCGCGATCGAGTGTAGATTGTGTTAAACACGACAAGAACCAAAAATTCTGCGTTTATTCCTTAAAACAGTCGGTATTTCCCATATTGCTTCTCCTTTGCAGCTGCCATTGGCGCACGTCACGAATTTAAGCGCCTGCTATTGGCGTAGGTAATGTTTACAGCACGATGATCAAGTATGTGGTGCGAACGCAACGGAACAGTCAGATTCACCATAAATTAACATGGTGAGTAACATTTTATAAACAATATTGTCAATATTGTTTGTTTTCCCTCTATTTTGCTGACGAGAATTTCAAAATAAAGCCCTACCAGAGTCTCAATGCAACAACAGACAGTGATTGAACCGTGAATTTTGTGAACCATTACATAATCCTATATAATTATAAATTCAATTGTTATTATACTTTACAATATTACTGTTTGTTGTTGTATTTTTCAAAACTTGAAACTTGTGTGTGTGTGTCAGGTGGATTTTTTTAATGTTTTTGAAATAAGTCTCTTGCGCTGCTCCCCCAACCTGCATTTATTTGATTAAAATATAGTAGCCTAGGCTATAAACTACAGTATTGTGATATATTATTACCATTTTAAATAACAGTTTCTATTTGGACATATATTAAAAGGTTTTTGTTTTGTTTGTTTTTTTGTCCAATTTCTTGTGCTCCTCCCTGTCCTAATCTAGGTGATGGGACCTACCAGCTGTTCCTCATCAATGGCAAGAGGATCCAGTATTTAAGCAGAGCAGGGGAGAGAGAGAGAGAGAGAGACTGGGACTGGGACTGGGACTGGGACTGGGACTGGGACTGGGACTGGGACTGGGACTGGGACTGGGAGAGGTTTCTTCTCCCAAGAGACTGAGGCCCCGTTTACACGATGGGAAAACGCAGATATTTCCCTGCGTTTTGGCCTGTCATTTACACGAAAACGCCGTTTTTATCCCAGAAAACGATTATTTTTAAAAACTCCGGCCAAAGTGGACATTTCTGAAAACGCCGGTCATGTGTTGCCGTGTCAACTGGGAGAAACGGGGTTTTAGGTTCTCAAACGTCACATTATGCGCCAGAAAAGGCTTACGTCATGTGAGCGCCCTATGTTTAGAGTTTGTTCCATACTGTCTATGAGTTTGTTTGGCTACTATTTGATCATGGATGCTGTTAAAGTGGTACTCATTTTTACTTTTGTGAAAACGCTTTTGGCCTGTTTGCATTTGCTTCGCTGTCTGTCCACACGAACGAACCTCGCGCCATGTCTATTGTTTTGAAAGGAACAGGAAGTCGCTCGTGCTATTCGTCGTTGTCGATTTTGAGGATTCTGATTGGCTTGCATGGCTTTATCCTTCTCCTTACACTGCCGCCCCTTTGTATTTATGCGGGTTGATGTAAACGGCAACTGTTTTTGAAAACGATATTGTGTGCACGATGTTATTTTTGAAAACGGAGGGGGAGAAATATTCGTTTCTCTAAATACCCGGCTATGTGTAAATGTGGCCTGAGACTGTTGTGTTTCCAGACTTGGAGTGTTGCTCTTGTTGGTGTATGTTAAGCTTAAGTGTGTTGTTACGCTTAAATGTGTTGTTACGGCTGTAGTGGCAGCTTTGATGTGTTAAGCTTAAACCAAGGTCAACTTAAATGTCTTGTGGCTGTAGTGTGCAGCTTTGAATTGCTTGCCCATTGTTGAGTGTTGGAGCAGTAGGGAGTGGGTGCCATTTTTCTTTTCTCATTTTCTCCTGCTTTTTGTTAGTTAGGAAGTAAGGTAAGAGTTCTGTTGTTTATTTGTGTTGATTGTTGTAGGTCAATTATAGGTGTTCCTTCTACCGGGTAGTGAGATCTTTTGTTTGTTTTGGCTTTACCTGCTCCTGAAGAACAGGCTTCATTTCTTTTTCTTTTGGAGCTGTTTGTTTAGGATTCTTTTTGCACTGTATTTATCACTTATTGTAAATAAATGTATTGGAAATCTTACTTTGTGTATTGTGTGCTGGGACTCAGATAGGTTAACTTTTCTTTGTCGCTGTTCATTTTTGCTTTAAAGCTACTTTCCCTTTTGCCCCTAGAAAATGAATTGGGAACGTAACAGTGGTATTGTGTAATTATTCGAATAGAATTGAGTCTTTTCTCTCTGTTTTGCATGCGTCGTCATAATCATGATTGTTATTGTTGTTATTATTATTTTAATAAATTGTTTTGCCTCTGTCACAGTGTATTCTTAACCTGAATTAGCACTGTTCATATAGGCAACACCAATAGGTGTCATGTAACACAAAATAAACCTATGTTTTCTTCATGATACAGGGCATAATCTTAGTTTCGTTTTTATTTTGTTACCATTAGACATCACTGGGTTTTAATTTGAGGTATGAAAACCTGACGATGCCACATATTGAAACACAAATTCATATAACATATTAATTAGCCTGTCATTTTCTTCATTTTCTAAGTCAATAAAGGTTATGTTAAATGAATAAATGTAGTGTAAATGTTGTAATGAAACCAACTGTACCGTTCAAAAGTACTGTTTGTTGTTGTATTTTTCAAAACTTGAAACTTGTGTGTGTGTGTCAGGTGGATTTTTTTAATGTTTTTGAAATAAGTCTCTTGCGCTGCTCCCCCAGCCTGCATTTATTTGATTAAAATATAGTAGCCTAGGCTATAAACTACAGTATTGTGATATATTATTACCATTTTAAATAACAGTTTCTATTTGGACATAAATTAAAAAAAAATTAAAAAAAAATCTTTTTTTTAAATTTTTTTTTTTCTGATTTCTAATTGTAACGATCTCATAGCTTTATTTATGCAATTGTAAACGCAGTGAAAATATATTATTGGCACTTCTGTGTATGCACTGCAAAGATGTATTTTCCTTTAATGATTTAATTTGACTGGTGTTACCGTCCCAGGACGTATGCATTTGTGTTTTCAAGTGTCATTCATTGATTTATTGAGTGTGTGTGCGCGCGCAGCCAATGGACCCAACGGCCTGCTGGGAGTTGTAGTTCTGTTGTACGTTGTATTTATACCACAGAGAGGACCTGTCTTTCACTTCGATGGTAACTAAAAAAAAAATTCAAGCTGCGATTTTTCACGATGGATATCCTCGCGCGATCGAGTGTAGATTGTGTTAAACACGACAAGAACCAAAAATTCTGCGTTTATTCCTTAAAACAGTCGGTATTTCCCATATTGCTTCTCCTTTGCAGCTGCCATTGGCGCACGTCACGAATTTAAGCGCCTGCTATTGGCGTAGGTAATGTTTACAGCACGATGATCAAGTATGTGGTGCGAACGCAACGGAACAGTCAGATTCACCATAAATTAACATGGTGAGTAACATTTTATAAACAATATTGTCAATATTGTTTGTTTTCCCTCTATTTTGCTGACGAGAATTTCAAAATAAAGCCCTACCAGAGTCTCAATGCAACAACAGACAGTGATTGAACCGTGAATTTTGTGAACCATTACATAATCCTATATAATTATAAATTCAATTGTTATTATACTTTACAATATTACTGTTTGTTGTTGTATTTTTCAAAACTTGAAACTTGTGTGTGTGTGTCAGGTGGATTTTTTTAATGTTTTTGAAATAAGTCTCTTGCGCTGCTCCCCCAACCTGCATTTATTTGATTAAAATATAGTAGCCTAGGCTATAAACTACAGTATTGTGATATATTATTACCATTTTAAATAACAGTTTCTATTTGGACATATATTAAAAGGTTTTTGTTTTGTTTGTTTTTTTGTCCAATTTCTTGTGCTCCTCCCTGTCCTAATCTAGGTGATGGGACCTACCAGCTGTTCCTCATCAATGGCAAGAGGATCCAGTATTTAAGCAGAGCCGGGGAGAGAGAGAGAGAGAGAGAGAGAGAGAGAGAGAGAGAGAGAGAGAGAGACTGGGACTGGGACTGGGACTGGGACTGGGACTGGGACTGGGACTGGGACTGGGAGAGGTTTCTTCTCCCAAGAGACTGAGGCCCCGTTTACACGATGGGAAAACGCAGATATTTCCCTGCGTTTTGGCCTGTCATTTACACGAAAACGCCGTTTTTATCCCAGAAAACGATTATTTTTAAAAACTCCGGCCAAAGTGGACATTTCTGAAAACGCCGGTCATGTGTTGCCGTGTCAACTGGGAGAAACGGGGTTTTAGGTTCTCAAACGTCACATTATGCGCCAGAAAATGCTTACGTCATGTGAGCGCCCTATGTTTAGAGTTTGTTCCATACTGTCTATGAGTTTGTTTGGCTACTATTTGATCATGGATGCTGTTAAAGTGGTACTCATTTTTACTTTTGTGAAAACGCTTTTGGCCTGTTTGCATTTGCTTCGCTGTCTGTCCACACGAACGAACCTCGCGCCATGTCTATTGTTTTGAAAGGAACAGGAAGTCGCTCGTGCTATTCGTCGTTGTCGATTTTGAGGATTCTGATTGGCTTGCATGGCTTTATCCTTCTCCTTACACTGCCGCCCCTTTGTATTTATGCGGGTTGATGTAAACGGCAACTGTTTTTGAAAACGATATTGTGTGCACGATGTTATTTTTGAAAACGGAGGGGGAGAAATATTCGTTTCTCTAAATACCCGGCTATGTGTAAATGTGGCCTGAGACTGTTGTGTTTCCAGACTTGGAGTGTTGCTCTTGTTGGTGTATGTTAAGCTTAAGTGTGTTGTTACGCTTAAATGTGTTGTTACGGCTGTAGTGGCAGCTTTGATGTGTTAAGCTTAAACCAAGGTCAACTTAAATGTCTTGTGGCTGTAGTGTGCAGCTTTGAATTGCTTGCCCATTGTTGAGTGTTGGAGCAGTAGGGAGTGGGTGCCATTTTTCTTTTCTCATTTTCTCCTGTTTTTTGTTAGTTAGGAAGTAAGGTAAGAGTTCTGTTGTTTATTTGTGTTGATTGTTGTAGGTCAATTATAGGTGTTCCTTCTACCGGGTAGTGAGATCTTTTGTTTGTTTTGGCTTTACCTGCTCCTGAAGAACAGGCTTCATTTCTTTTTCTTTTGGAGCTGTTTGTTTAGGATTCTTTTTGCACTGTATTTATCACTTATTGTAAATAAATGTATTGGAAATCTTACTTTGTGTATTGTGTGCTGGGACTCAGATAGGTTAACTTTTCTTTGTCGCTGTTCATTTTTGCTTTAAAGCTACTTTCCCTTTTGCCCCTAGAAAATGAATTGGGAACGTAACAGTGGTATTGTGTAATTATTCGAATAGAATTGAGTCTTTTCTCTCTGTTTTGCATGCGTCGTCATAATCATGATTGTTATTGTTGTTATTATTATTTTAATAAATTGTTTTGCCTCTGTCACAGTGTATTCTTAACCTGAATTAGCACTGTTCATATAGGCAACACCAATAGGTGTCATGTAACACAAAATAAACCTATGTTTTCTTCATGATACAGGGCATAATCTTAGTTTCGTTTTTATTTTGTTACCATTAGACATCACTGGGTTTTAATTTGAGGTATGAAAACCTGACGATGCCACATATTGAAACACAAATTCATATAACATATTAATTAGCCTGTCATTTTCTTCATTTTCTAAGTCAATAAAGGTTATGTTAAATGAATAAATGTAGTGTAAATGTTGTAATGAAACCAACTGTACCGTTCAAAAGTACTGTTTGTTGTTGTATTTTTCAAAACTTGAAACTTGTGTGTGTGTGTCAGGTGGATTTTTTTTAATGTTTTTGAAATAAGTCTCTTGCGCTGCTCCCCCAGCCTGCATTTATTTGATTAAAATATAGTAGCCTAGGCTATAAACTACAGTATTGTGATATATTATTACCATTTTAAATAACAGTTTCTATTTGGACATAAATAAAAAAAAATAATAAAAAAAATCTTTTTTTAAATTTTTTTTTTTTCTGATTTCTAATTGTAACGATCTCATAGCTTTATTTATGCAATTGTAAATGCAGTGAAAATATATTATTGGCACTTCTGTGTATGCACTGCAAAGATGTATTTTCCTTTAATGATTTAATTTGACTGTTGTTACCGTCCCAGGACGTATGCATTTGTGTTTTCAAGTGTCATTCATTGATTTATTGAGTGTGTGTGCGCGCGCAGCCAATGGACCCAACGGCCTGCTGGGAGTTGTGGTTCTGTTGTACGTTGCATTTATACCACAGACAGGACCTGTCTTTCACTTCGATGGTAACTAAAAAAAAAATTCAAGCTGCGATTTTTCACGATGGATATCCTCGCGCGATCGAGTGTAGATTGTGTTAAACACGACAAGAACCAAAAATTCTGCGTTTATTCCTTAAAACAGTCGGTATTTCCCATATTGCTTCTCCTTTGCAGCTGCCATTGGCGCACGTCACGAATTTAAGCGCCTGCTATTGGCGTAGGTAATGTTTACAGCACGATGATCAAGTATGTGGTGCGAACGCAACGGAACAGTCAGATTCACCATAAATTAACATGGTGAGTAACATTTTATAAACAATATTGTCAATATTGTTTGTTTTCCCTCTATTTTGCTGACGAGAATTTCAAAATAAAGCCCTACCAGAGTCTCAATGCAACAACAGACAGTGATTGAACCGTGAATTTTGTGAACCATTACATAATCCTATATAATTATAAATTCAATTGTTATTATACTTTACAATATTACTGTTTGTTGTTGTATTTTTCAAAACTTGAAACTTGTGTGTGTGTGTCAGGTGGATTTTTTTAATGTTTTTGAAATAAGTCTCTTGCGCTGCTCCCCCAACCTGCATTTATTTGATTAAAATATAGTAGCCTAGGCTATAAACTACAGTATTGTGATATATTATTACCATTTTAAATAACAGTTTCTATTTGGACATATATTAAAAGGTTTTTGTTTTGTTTGTTTTTTTGTCCAATTTCTTGTGCTCCTCCCTGTCCTAATCTAGGTGATGGGACCTACCAGCTGTTCCTCATCAATGGCAAGAGGATCCAGTATTTAAGCAGAGCAGGGGAGAGAGAGAGAGAGAGAGACTGGGACTGGGACTGGGACTGGGACTGGGACTGGGACTGGGACTGGGACTGGGAGAGGTTTCTTCTCCCAAGAGACTGAGGCCCCGTTTACACGATGGGAAAACGCAGATATTTCCCTGCGTTTTGGCCTGTCATTTACACGAAAACGCCGTTTTTATCCCAGAAAACGATTATTTTTAAAAACTCCGGCCAAAGTGGACATTTCTGAAAACGCCGGTCATGTGTTGCCGTGTCAACTGGGAGAAACGGGGTTTTAGGTTCTCAAACGTCACATTATGCGCCAGAAAAGGCTTACGTCATGTGAGCGCCCTATGTTTAGAGTTTGTTCCATACTGTCTATGAGTTTGTTTGGCTACTATTTGATCATGGATGCTGTTAAAGTGGTACTCATTTTTACTTTTGTGAAAACGCTTTTGGCCTGTTTGCATTTGCTTCGCTGTCTGTCCACACGAACGAACCTCGCGCCATGTCTATTGTTTTGAAAGGAACAGGAAGTCGCTCGTGCTATTCGTCGTTGTCGATTTTGAGGATTCTGATTGGCTTGCATGGCTTTATCCTTCTCCTTACACTGCCGCCCCTTTGTATTTATGCGGGTTGATGTAAACGGCAACTGTTTTTGAAAACGATATTGTGTGCACGATGTTATTTTTGAAAACGGAGGGGGAGAAATATTCGTTTCTCTAAATACCCGGCTATGTGTAAATGTGGCCTGAGACTGTTGTGTTTCCAGACTTGGAGTGTTGCTCTTGTTGGTGTATGTTAAGCTTAAGTGTGTTGTTACGCTTAAATGTGTTGTTACGGCTGTAGTGGCAGCTTTGATGTGTTAAGCTTAAACCAAGGTCAACTTAAATGTCTTGTGGCTGTAGTGTGCAGCTTTGAATTGCTTGCCCATTGTTGAGTGTTGGAGCAGTAGGGAGTGGGTGCCATTTTTCTTTTCTCATTTTCTCCTGTTTTTTGTTAGTTAGGAAGTAAGGTAAGAGTTCTGTTGTTTATTTGTGTTGATTGTTGTAGGTCAATTATAGGTGTTCCTTCTACCGGGTAGTGAGATCTTTTGTTTGTTTTGGCTTTACCTGCTCCTGAAGAACAGGCTTCATTTCTTTTTCTTTTGGAGCTGTTTGTTTAGGATTCTTTTTGCACTGTATTTATCACTTATTGTAAATAAATGTATTGGAAATCTTACTTTGTGTATTGTGTGCTGGGACTCAGATAGGTTAACTTTTCTTTGTCGCTGTTCATTTTTGCTTTAAAGCTACTTTCCCTTTTGCCCCTAGAAAATGAATTGGGAACGTAACAGTGGTATTGTGTAATTATTCGAATAGAATTGAGTCTTTTCTCTCTGTTTTGCATGCGTCGTCATAATCATGATTGTTATTGTTGTTATTATTATTTTAATAAATTGTTTTGCCTCTGTCACAGTGTATTCTTAACCTGAATTAGCACTGTTCATATAGGCAACACCAATAGGTGTCATGTAACACAAAATAAACCTATGTTTTCTTCATGATACAGGGCATAATCTTAGTTTCGTTTTTATTTTGTTACCATTAGACATCACTGGGTTTTAATTTGAGGTATGAAAACCTGACGATGCCACATATTGAAACACAAATTCATATAACATATTAATTAGCCTGTCATTTTCTTCATTTTCTAAGTCAATAAAGGTTATGTTAAATGAATAAATGTAGTGTAAATGTTGTAATGAAACCAACTGTACCGTTCAAAAGTACTGTTTGTTGTTGTATTTTTCAAAACTTGAAACTTGTGTGTGTGTGTCAGGTGGATTTTTTTTAATGTTTTTGAAATAAGTCTCTTGCGCTGCTCCCCCAGCCTGCATTTATTTGATTAAAATATAGTAGCCTAGGCTATAAACTACAGTATTGTGATATATTATTACCATTTTAAATAACAGTTTCTATTTGGACATAAATAAAAAAAAATAATAAAAAAAATCTTTTTTTAAATTTTTTTTTTTTCTGATTTCTAATTGTAACGATCTCATAGCTTTATTTATGCAATTGTAAATGCAGTGAAAATATATTATTGGCACTTCTGTGTATGCACTGCAAAGATGTATTTTCCTTTAATGATTTAATTTGACTGGTGTTACCGTCCCAGGACGTATGCATTTGTGTTTTCAAGTGTCATTCATTGATTTATTGAGTGTGTGTGCGCGCGCAGCCAATGGACCCAACGGCCTGCTGGGAGTTGTAGTTCTGTTGTACGTTGTATTTATACCACAGAGAGGACCTGTCTTTCAATTCGATGGTAACTAAAAAAAAAATTCAAGCTGCGATTTTTCACGATGGATATCCTCGCGCGATCGAGTGTAGATTGTGTTAAACACGACAAGAACCAAAAATTCTGCGTTTATTCCTTAAAACAGTCGGTATTTCCCATATTGCTTCTCCTTTGCAGCTGCCATTGGCGCACGTCACGAATTTAAGCGCCTGCTATTGGCGTAGGTAATGTTTACAGCACGATGATCAAGTATGTGGTGCGAACGCAACGGAACAGTCAGATTCACCATAAATTAACATGGTGAGTAACATTTTATAAACAATATTGTCAATATTGTTTGTTTTCCCTCTATTTTGCTGACGAGAATTTCAAAATAAAGCCCTACCAGAGTCTCAATGCAACAACAGACAGTGATTGAACCGTGAATTTTGTGAACCATTACATAATCCTATATAATTATAAATTCAATTGTTATTATACTTTACAATATTACTGTTTGTTGTTGTATTTTTCAAAACTTGAAACTTGTGTGTGTGTGTCAGGTGGATTTTTTTAATGTTTTTGAAATAAGTCTCTTGCGCTGCTCCCCCAACCTGCATTTATTTGATTAAAATATAGTAGCCTAGGCTATAAACTACAGTATTGTGATATATTATTACCATTTTAAATAACAGTTTCTATTTGGACATATATTAAAAGGTTTTTGTTTTGTTTGTTTTTTTGTCCAATTTCTTGTGCTCCTCCCTGTCCTAATCTAGGTGATGGGACCTACCAGCTGTTCCTCATCAATGGCAAGAGGATCCAGTATTTAAGCAGAGCAGGGGAGAGAGAGAGAGAGAGAGACTGGGACTGGGACTGGGACTGGGACTGGGACTGGGACTGGGACTGGGACTGGGACTGGGACTGGGAGAGGTTTCTTCTCCCAAGAGACTGAGGCCCCGTTTACACGATGGGAAAACGCAGATATTTCCCTGCGTTTTGGCCTGTCATTTACACGAAAACGCCGTTTTTATCCCAGAAAACGATTATTTTTAAAAACTCCGGCCAAAGTGGACATTTCTGAAAACGCCGGTCATGTGTTGCCGTGTCAACTGGGAGAAACGGGGTTTTAGGTTCTCAAACGTCACATTATGCGCCAGAAAAGGCTTACGTCATGTGAGCGCCCTATGTTTAGAGTTTGTTCCATACTGTCTATGAGTTTGTTTGGCTACTATTTGATCATGGATGCTGTTAAAGTGGTACTCATTTTTACTTTTGTGAAAACGCTTTTGGCCTGTTTGCATTTGCTTCGCTGTCTGTCCACACGAACGAACCTCGCGCCATGTCTATTGTTTTGAAAGGAACAGGAAGTCGCTCGTGCTATTCGTCGTTGTCGATTTTGAGGATTCTGATTGGCTTGCATGGCTTTATCCTTCTCCTTACACTGCCGCCCCTTTGTATTTATGCGGGTTGATGTAAACGGCAACTGTTTTTGAAAACGATATTGTGTGCACGATGTTATTTTTGAAAACGGAGGGGGAGAAATATTCGTTTCTCTAAATACCCGGCTATGTGTAAATGTGGCCTGAGACTGTTGTGTTTCCAGACTTGGAGTGTTGCTCTTGTTGGTGTATGTTAAGCTTAAGTGTGTTGTTACGCTTAAATGTGTTGTTACGGCTGTAGTGGCAGCTTTGATGTGTTAAGCTTAAACCAAGGTCAACTTAAATGTCTTGTGGCTGTAGTGTGCAGCTTTGAATTGCTTGCCCATTGTTGAGTGTTGGAGCAGTAGGGAGTGGGTGCCATTTTTCTTTTCTCATTTTCTCCTGTTTTTTGTTAGTTAGGAAGTAAGGTAAGAGTTCTGTTGTTTATTTGTGTTGATTGTTGTAGGTCAATTATAGGTGTTCCTTCTACCGGGTAGTGAGATCTTTTGTTTGTTTTGGCTTTACCTGCTCCTGAAGAACAGGCTTCATTTCTTTTTCTTTTGGAGCTGTTTGTTTAGGATTCTTTTTGCACTGTATTTATCACTTATTGTAAATAAATGTATTGGAAATCTTACTTTGTGTATTGTGTGCTGGGACTCAGATAGGTTAACTTTTCTTTGTCGCTGTTCATTTTTGCTTTAAAGCTACTTTCCCTTTTGCCCCTAGAAAATGAATTGGGAACGTAACAGTGGTATTGTGTAATTATTCGAATAGAATTGAGTCTTTTCTCTCTGTTTTGCATGCGTCGTCATAATCATGATTGTTATTGTTGTTATTATTATTTTAATAAATTGTTTTGCCTCTGTCACAGTGTATTCTTAACCTGAATTAGCACTGTTCATATAGGCAACACCAATAGGTGTCATGTAACACAAAATAAACCTATGTTTTCTTCATGATACAGGGCATAATCTTAGTTTCGTTTTTATTTTGTTACCATTAGACATCACTGGGTTTTAATTTGAGGTATGAAAACCTGACGATGCCACATATTGAAACACAAATTCATATAACATATTAATTAGCCTGTCATTTTCTTCATTTTCTAAGTCAATAAAGGTTATGTTAAATGAATAAATGTAGTGTAAATGTTGTAATGAAACCAACTGTACCGTTCAAAAGTACTGTTTGTTGTTGTATTTTTCAAAACTTGAAACTTGTGTGTGTGTGTCAGGTGGATTTTTTTTAATGTTTTTGAAATAAGTCTCTTGCGCTGCTCCCCCAGCCTGCATTTATTTGATTAAAATATAGTAGCCTAGGCTATAAACTACAGTATTGTGATATATTATTACCATTTTAAATAACAGTTTCTATTTGGACATAAATAAAAAAAAATAATAAAAAAAATCTTTTTTTAAATTTTTTTTTTTTCTGATTTCTAATTGTAACGATCTCATAGCTTTATTTATGCAATTGTAAATGCAGTGAAAATATATTATTGGCACTTCTGTGTATGCACTGCAAAGATGTATTTTCCTTTAATGATTTAATTTGACTGTTGTTACCGTCCCAGGACGTATGCATTTGTGTTTTCAAGTGTCATTCATTGATTTATTGAGTGTGTGTGCGCGCGCAGCCAATGGACCCAACGGCCTGCTGGGAGTTGTGGTTCTGTTGTACGTTGCATTTATACCACAGACAGGACCTGTCTTTCACTTCGATGGTAACTAAAAAAAAAATTCAAGCTGCGATTTTTCACGATGGATATCCTCGCGCGATCGAGTGTAGATTGTGTTAAACACGACAAGAACCAAAAATTCTGCGTTTATTCCTTAAAACAGTCGGTATTTCCCATATTGCTTCTCCTTTGCAGCTGCCATTGGCGCACGTCACGAATTTAAGCGCCTGCTATTGGCGTAGGTAATGTTTACAGCACGATGATCAAGTATGTGGTGCGAACGCAACGGAACAGTCAGATTCACCATAAATTAACATGGTGAGTAACATTTTATAAACAATATTGTCAATATTGTTTGTTTTCCCTCTATTTTGCTGACGAGAATTTCAAAATAAAGCCCTACCAGAGTCTCAATGCAACAACAGACAGTGATTGAACCGTGAATTTTGTGAACCATTACATAATCCTATATAATTATAAATTCAATTGTTATTATACTTTACAATATTACTGTTTGTTGTTGTATTTTTCAAAACTTGAAACTTGTGTGTGTGTGTCAGGTGGATTTTTTTAATGTTTTTGAAATAAGTCTCTTGCGCTGCTCCCCCAACCTGCATTTATTTGATTAAAATATAGTAGCCTAGGCTATAAACTACAGTATTGTGATATATTATTACCATTTTAAATAACAGTTTCTATTTGGACATATATTAAAAGGTTTTTGTTTTGTTTGTTTTTTTGTCCAATTTCTTGTGCTCCTCCCTGTCCTAATCTAGGTGATGGGACCTACCAGCTGTTCCTCATCAATGGCAAGAGGATCCAGTATTTAAGCAGAGCAGGGGAGAGAGAGAGAGAGAGAGACTGGGACTGGGACTGGGACTGGGACTGGGACTGGGACTGGGACTGGGAGAGGTTTCTTCTCCCAAGAGACTGAGGCCCCGTTTACACGATGGGAAAACGCAGATATTTCCCTGCGTTTTGGCCTGTCATTTACACGAAAACGCCGTTTTTATCCCAGAAAACGATTATTTTTAAAAACTCCGGCCAAAGTGGACATTTCTGAAAACGCCGGTCATGTGTTGCCGTGTCAACTGGGAGAAACGGGGTTTTAGGTTCTCAAACGTCACATTATGCGCCAGAAAAGGCTTACGTCATGTGAGCGCCCTATGTTTAGAGTTTGTTCCATACTGTCTATGAGTTTGTTTGGCTACTATTTGATCATGGATGCTGTTAAAGTGGTACTCATTTTTACTTTTGTGAAAACGCTTTTGGCCTGTTTGCATTTGCTTCGCTGTCTGTCCACACGAACGAACCTCGCGCCATGTCTATTGTTTTGAAAGGAACAGGAAGTCGCTCGTGCTATTCGTCGTTGTCGATTTTGAGGATTCTGATTGGCTTGCATGGCTTTATCCTTCTCCTTACACTGCCGCCCCTTTGTATTTATGCGGGTTGATGTAAACGGCAACTGTTTTTGAAAACGATATTGTGTGCACGATGTTATTTTTGAAAACGGAGGGGGAGAAATATTCGTTTCTCTAAATACCCGGCTATGTGTAAATGTGGCCTGAGACTGTTGTGTTTCCAGACTTGGAGTGTTGCTCTTGTTGGTGTATGTTAAGCTTAAGTGTGTTGTTACGCTTAAATGTGTTGTTACGGCTGTAGTGGCAGCTTTGATGTGTTAAGCTTAAACCAAGGTCAACTTAAATGTCTTGTGGCTGTAGTGTGCAGCTTTGAATTGCTTGCCCATTGTTGAGTGTTGGAGCAGTAGGGAGTGGGTGCCATTTTTCTTTTCTCATTTTCTCCTGCTTTTTGTTAGTTAGGAAGTAAGGTAAGAGTTCTGTTGTTTATTTGTGTTGATTGTTGTAGGTCAATTATAGGTGTTCCTTCTACCGGGTAGTGAGATCTTTTGTTTGTTTTGGCTTTACCTGCTCCTGAAGAACAGGCTTCATTTCTTTTTCTTTTGGAGCTGTTTGTTTAGGATTCTTTTTGCACTGTATTTATCACTTATTGTAAATAAATGTATTGGAAATCTTACTTTGTGTATTGTGTGCTGGGACTCAGATAGGTTAACTTTTCTTTGTCGCTGTTCATTTTTGCTTTAAAGCTACTTTCCCTTTTGCCCCTAGAAAATGAATTGGGAACGTAACAGTGGTATTGTGTAATTATTCGAATAGAATTGAGTCTTTTCTCTCTGTTTTGCATGCGTCGTCATAATCATGATTGTTATTGTTGTTATTATTATTTTAATAAATTGTTTTGCCTCTGTCACAGTGTATTCTTAACCTGAATTAGCACTGTTCATATAGGCAACACCAATAGGTGTCATGTAACACAAAATAAACCTATGTTTTCTTCATGATACAGGGCATAATCTTAGTTTCGTTTTTATTTTGTTACCATTAGACATCACTGGGTTTTAATTTGAGGTATGAAAACCTGACGATGCCACATATTGAAACACAAATTCATATAACATATTAATTAGCCTGTCATTTTCTTCATTTTCTAAGTCAATAAAGGTTATGTTAAATGAATAAATGTAGTGTAAATGTTGTAATGAAACCAACTGTACCGTTCAAAAGTACTGTTTGTTGTTGTATTTTTCAAAACTTGAAACTTGTGTGTGTGTGTCAGGTGGATTTTTTTAATGTTTTTGAAATAAGTCTCTTGCGCTGCTCCCCCAGCCTGCATTTATTTGATTAAAATATAGTAGCCTAGGCTATAAACTACAGTATTGTGATATATTATTACCATTTTAAATAACAGTTTCTATTTGGACATAAATTAAAAAAAAATTAAAAAAAAATCTTTTTTTTAAATTTTTTTTTTTCTGATTTCTAATTGTAACGATCTCATAGCTTTATTTATGCAATTGTAAACGCAGTGAAAATATATTATTGGCACTTCTGTGTATGCACTGCAAAGATGTATTTTCCTTTAATGATTTAATTTGACTGGTGTTACCGTCCCAGGACGTATGCATTTGTGTTTTCAAGTGTCATTCATTGATTTATTGAGTGTGTGTGCGCGCGCAGCCAATGGACCCAACGGCCTGCTGGGAGTTGTAGTTCTGTTGTACGTTGTATTTATACCACAGAGAGGACCTGTCTTTCACTTCGATGGTAACTAAAAAAAAAATTCAAGCTGCGATTTTTCACGATGGATATCCTCGCGCGATCGAGTGTAGATTGTGTTAAACACGACAAGAACCAAAAATTCTGCGTTTATTCCTTAAAACAGTCGGTATTTCCCATATTGCTTCTCCTTTGCAGCTGCCATTGGCGCACGTCACGAATTTAAGCGCCTGCTATTGGCGTAGGTAATGTTTACAGCACGATGATCAAGTATGTGGTGCGAACGCAACGGAACAGTCAGATTCACCATAAATTAACATGGTGAGTAACATTTTATAAACAATATTGTCAATATTGTTTGTTTTCCCTCTATTTTGCTGACGAGAATTTCAAAATAAAGCCCTACCAGAGTCTCAATGCAACAACAGACAGTGATTGAACCGTGAATTTTGTGAACCATTACATAATCCTATATAATTATAAATTCAATTGTTATTATACTTTACAATATTACTGTTTGTTGTTGTATTTTTCAAAACTTGAAACTTGTGTGTGTGTGTCAGGTGGATTTTTTTAATGTTTTTGAAATAAGTCTCTTGCGCTGCTCCCCCAACCTGCATTTATTTGATTAAAATATAGTAGCCTAGGCTATAAACTACAGTATTGTGATATATTATTACCATTTTAAATAACAGTTTCTATTTGGACATATATTAAAAGGTTTTTGTTTTGTTTGTTTTTTTGTCCAATTTCTTGTGCTCCTCCCTGTCCTAATCTAGGTGATGGGACCTACCAGCTGTTCCTCATCAATGGCAAGAGGATCCAGTATTTAAGCAGAGCCGGGGAGAGAGAGAGAGAGAGAGAGAGAGAGAGAGAGAGAGAGAGAGACTGGGACTGGGACTGGGACTGGGACTGGGACTGGGACTGGGAGAGGTTTCTTCTCCCAAGAGACTGAGGCCCCGTTTACACGATGGGAAAACGCAGATATTTCCCTGCGTTTTGGCCTGTCATTTACACGAAAACGCCGTTTTTATCCCAGAAAACGATTATTTTTAAAAACTCCGGCCAAAGTGGACATTTCTGAAAACGCCGGTCATGTGTTGCCGTGTCAACTGGGAGAAACGGGGTTTTAGGTTCTCAAACGTCACATTATGCGCCAGAAAATGCTTACGTCATGTGAGCGCCCTATGTTTAGAGTTTGTTCCATACTGTCTATGAGTTTGTTTGGCTACTATTTGATCATGGATGCTGTTAAAGTGGTACTCATTTTTACTTTTGTGAAAACGCTTTTGGCCTGTTTGCATTTGCTTCGCTGTCTGTCCACACGAACGAACCTCGCGCCATGTCTATTGTTTTGAAAGGAACAGGAAGTCGCTCGTGCTATTCGTCGTTGTCGATTTTGAGGATTCTGATTGGCTTGCATGGCTTTATCCTTCTCCTTACACTGCCGCCCCTTTGTATTTATGCGGGTTGATGTAAACGGCAACTGTTTTTGAAAACGATATTGTGTGCACGATGTTATTTTTGAAAACGGAGGGGGAGAAATATTCGTTTCTCTAAATACCCGGCTATGTGTAAATGTGGCCTGAGACTGTTGTGTTTCCAGACTTGGAGTGTTGCTCTTGTTGGTGTATGTTAAGCTTAAGTGTGTTGTTACGCTTAAATGTGTTGTTACGGCTGTAGTGGCAGCTTTGATGTGTTAAGCTTAAACCAAGGTCAACTTAAATGTCTTGTGGCTGTAGTGTGCAGCTTTGAATTGCTTGCCCATTGTTGAGTGTTGGAGCAGTAGGGAGTGGGTGCCATTTTTCTTTTCTCATTTTCTCCTGCTTTTTGTTAGTTAGGAAGTAAGGTAAGAGTTCTGTTGTTTATTTGTGTTGATTGTTGTAGGTCAATTATAGGTGTTCCTTCTACCGGGTAGTGAGATCTTTTGTTTGTTTTGGCTTTACCTGCTCCTGAAGAACAGGCTTCATTTCTTTTTCTTTTGGAGCTGTTTGTTTAGGATTCTTTTTGCACTGTATTTATCACTTATTGTAAATAAATGTATTGGAAATCTTACTTTGTGTATTGTGTGCTGGGACTCAGATAGGTTAACTTTTCTTTGTCGCTGTTCATTTTTGCTTTAAAGCTACTTTCCCTTTTGCCCCTAGAAAATGAATTGGGAACGTAACAGTGGTATTGTGTAATTATTCGAATAGAATTGAGTCTTTTCTCTCTGTTTTGCATGCGTCGTCATAATCATGATTGTTATTGTTGTTATTATTATTTTAATAAATTGTTTTGCCTCTGTCACAGTGTATTCTTAACCTGAATTAGCACTGTTCATATAGGCAACACCAATAGGTGTCATGTAACACAAAATAAACCTATGTTTTCTTCATGATACAGGGCATAATCTTAGTTTCGTTTTTATTTTGTTACCATTAGACATCACTGGGTTTTAATTTGAGGTATGAAAACCTGACGATGCCACATATTGAAACACAAATTCATATAACATATTAATTAGCCTGTCATTTTCTTCATTTTCTAAGTCAATAAAGGTTATGTTAAATGAATAAATGTAGTGTAAATGTTGTAATGAAACCAACTGTACCGTTCAAAAGTACTGTTTGTTGTTGTATTTTTCAAAACTTGAAACTTGTGTGTGTGTGTCAGGTGGATTTTTTTTAATGTTTTTGAAATAAGTCTCTTGCGCTGCTCCCCCAGCCTGCATTTATTTGATTAAAATATAGTAGCCTAGGCTATAAACTACAGTATTGTGATATATTATTACCATTTTAAATAACAGTTTCTATTTGGACATAAATAAAAAAAAATAATAAAAAAAATCTTTTTTTAAATTTTTTTTTTTTCTGATTTCTAATTGTAACGATCTCATAGCTTTATTTATGCAATTGTAAATGCAGTGAAAATATATTATTGGCACTTCTGTGTATGCACTGCAAAGATGTATTTTCCTTTAATGATTTAATTTGACTGTTGTTACCGTCCCAGGACGTATGCATTTGTGTTTTCAAGTGTCATTCATTGATTTATTGAGTGTGTGTGCGCGCGCAGCCAATGGACCCAACGGCCTGCTGGGAGTTGTGGTTCTGTTGTACGTTGCATTTATACCACAGACAGGACCTGTCTTTCACTTCGATGGTAACTAAA
This sequence comes from Leuciscus leuciscus, assembly GCF_965113295.1. Classification (NCBI taxonomy): domain Eukaryota; kingdom Metazoa; phylum Chordata; class Actinopteri; order Cypriniformes; family Leuciscidae; genus Leuciscus; species Leuciscus leuciscus. The sequence goes on along the minus strand of NC_138738.1, from coordinate 33,291,222 downwards.
AAAAAAATTCAAGCTGCGATTTTTCACGATGGATATCCTCGCGCGATCGAGTGTAGATTGTGTTAAACACGACAAGAACCAAAAATTCTGCGTTTATTCCTTAAAACAGTCGGTATTTCCCATATTGCTTCTCCTTTGCAGCTGCCATTGGCGCACGTCACGAATTTAAGCGCCTGCTATTGGCGTAGGTAATGTTTACAGCACGATGATCAAGTATGTGGTGCGAACGCAACGGAACAGTCAGATTCACCATAAATTAACATGGTGAGTAACATTTTATAAACAATATTGTCAATATTGTTTGTTTTCCCTCTATTTTGCTGACGAGAATTTCAAAATAAAGCCCTACCAGAGTCTCAATGCAACAACAGACAGTGATTGAACCGTGAATTTTGTGAACCATTACATAATCCTATATAATTATAAATTCAATTGTTATTATACTTTACAATATTACTGTTTGTTGTTGTATTTTTCAAAACTTGAAACTTGTGTGTGTGTGTCAGGTGGATTTTTTTAATGTTTTTGAAATAAGTCTCTTGCGCTGCTCCCCCAACCTGCATTTATTTGATTAAAATATAGTAGCCTAGGCTATAAACTACAGTATTGTGATATATTATTACCATTTTAAATAACAGTTTCTATTTGGACATATATTAAAAGGTTTTTGTTTTGTTTGTTTTTTTGTCCAATTTCTTGTGCTCCTCCCTGTCCTAATCTAGGTGATGGGACCTACCAGCTGTTCCTCATCAATGGCAAGAGGATCCAGTATTTAAGCAGAGCAGGGGAGAGAGAGAGAGAGAGAGACTGGGACTGGGACTGGGACTGGGACTGGGACTGGGACTGGGACTGGGACTGGGACTGGGACTGGGACTGGGACTGGGACTGGGACTGGGACTGGGAGAGGTTTCTTCTCCCAAGAGACTGAGGCCCCGTTTACACGATGGGAAAACGCAGATATTTCCCTGCGTTTTGGCCTGTCATTTACACGAAAACGCCGTTTTTATCCCAGAAAACGATTATTTTTAAAAACTCCGGCCAAAGTGGACATTTCTGAAAACGCCGGTCATGTGTTGCCGTGTCAACTGGGAGAAACGGGGTTTTAGGTTCTCAAACGTCACATTATGCGCCAGAAAAGGCTTACGTCATGTGAGCGCCCTATGTTTAGAGTTTGTTCCATACTGTCTATGAGTTTGTTTGGCTACTATTTGATCATGGATGCTGTTAAAGTGGTACTCATTTTTACTTTTGTGAAAACGCTTTTGGCCTGTTTGCATTTGCTTCGCTGTCTGTCCACACGAACGAACCTCGCGCCATGTCTATTGTTTTGAAAGGAACAGGAAGTCGCTCGTGCTATTCGTCGTTGTCGATTTTGAGGATTCTGATTGGCTTGCATGGCTTTATCCTTCTCCTTACACTGCCGCCCCTTTGTATTTATGCGGGTTGATGTAAACGGCAACTGTTTTTGAAAACGATATTGTGTGCACGATGTTATTTTTGAAAACGGAGGGGGAGAAATATTCGTTTCTCTAAATACCCGGCTATGTGTAAATGTGGCCTGAGACTGTTGTGTTTCCAGACTTGGAGTGTTGCTCTTGTTGGTGTATGTTAAGCTTAAGTGTGTTGTTACGCTTAAATGTGTTGTTACGGCTGTAGTGGCAGCTTTGATGTGTTAAGCTTAAACCAAGGTCAACTTAAATGTCTTGTGGCTGTAGTGTGCAGCTTTGAATTGCTTGCCCATTGTTGAGTGTTGGAGCAGTAGGGAGTGGGTGCCATTTTTCTTTTCTCATTTTCTCCTGCTTTTTGTTAGTTAGGAAGTAAGGTAAGAGTTCTGTTGTTTATTTGTGTTGATTGTTGTAGGTCAATTATAGGTGTTCCTTCTACCGGGTAGTGAGATCTTTTGTTTGTTTTGGCTTTACCTGCTCCTGAAGAACAGGCTTCATTTCTTTTTCTTTTGGAGCTGTTTGTTTAGGATTCTTTTTGCACTGTATTTATCACTTATTGTAAATAAATGTATTGGAAATCTTACTTTGTGTATTGTGTGCTGGGACTCAGATAGGTTAACTTTTCTTTGTCGCTGTTCATTTTTGCTTTAAAGCTACTTTCCCTTTTGCCCCTAGAAAATGAATTGGGAACGTAACAGTGGTATTGTGTAATTATTCGAATAGAATTGAGTCTTTTCTCTCTGTTTTGCATGCGTCGTCATAATCATGATTGTTATTGTTGTTATTATTATTTTAATAAATTGTTTTGCCTCTGTCACAGTGTATTCTTAACCTGAATTAGCACTGTTCATATAGGCAACACCAATAGGTGTCATGTAACACAAAATAAACCTATGTTTTCTTCATGATACAGGGCATAATCTTAGTTTCGTTTTTATTTTGTTACCATTAGACATCACTGGGTTTTAATTTGAGGTATGAAAACCTGACGATGCCACATATTGAAACACAAATTCATATAACATATTAATTAGCCTGTCATTTTCTTCATTTTCTAAGTCAATAAAGGTTATGTTAAATGAATAAATGTAGTGTAAATGTTGTAATGAAACCAACTGTACCGTTCAAAAGTACTGTTTGTTGTTGTATTTTTCAAAACTTGAAACTTGTGTGTGTGTGTCAGGTGGATTTTTTTAATGTTTTTGAAATAAGTCTCTTGCGCTGCTCCCCCAGCCTGCATTTATTTGATTAAAATATAGTAGCCTAGGCTATAAACTACAGTATTGTGATATATTATTACCATTTTAAATAACAGTTTCTATTTGGACATAAATTAAAAAAAATTTAAAAAAAAATCTTTTTTTTAAATTTTTTTTTTTCTGATTTCTAATTGTAACGATCTCATAGCTTTATTTATGCAATTGTAAACGCAGTGAAAATATATTATTGGCACTTCTGTGTATGCACTGCAAAGATGTATTTTCCTTTAATGATTTAATTTGACTGGTGTTACCGTCCCAGGACGTATGCATTTGTGTTTTCAAGTGTCATTCATTGATTTATTGAGTGTGTGTGCGCGCGCAGCCAATGGACCCAACGGCCTGCTGGGAGTTGTAGTTCTGTTGTACGTTGTATTTATACCACAGAGAGGACCTGTCTTTCACTTCGATGGTAACTAAAAAAAAAATTCAAGCTGCGATTTTTCACGATGGATATCCTCGCGCGATCGAGTGTAGATTGTGTTAAACACGACAAGAACCAAAAATTCTGCGTTTATTCCTTAAAACAGTCGGTATTTCCCATATTGCTTCTCCTTTGCAGCTGCCATTGGCGCACGTCACGAATTTAAGCGCCTGCTATTGGCGTAGGTAATGTTTACAGCACGATGATCAAGTATGTGGTGCGAACGCAACGGAACAGTCAGATTCACCATAAATTAACATGGTGAGTAACATTTTATAAACAATATTGTCAATATTGTTTGTTTTCCCTCTATTTTGCTGACGAGAATTTCAAAATAAAGCCCTACCAGAGTCTCAATGCAACAACAGACAGTGATTGAACCGTGAATTTTGTGAACCATTACATAATCCTATATAATTATAAATTCAATTGTTATTATACTTTACAATATTACTGTTTGTTGTTGTATTTTTCAAAACTTGAAACTTGTGTGTGTGTGTCAGGTGGATTTTTTTAATGTTTTTGAAATAAGTCTCTTGCGCTGCTCCCCCAACCTGCATTTATTTGATTAAAATATAGTAGCCTAGGCTATAAACTACAGTATTGTGATATATTATTACCATTTTAAATAACAGTTTCTATTTGGACATATATTAAAAGGTTTTTGTTTTGTTTGTTTTTTTGTCCAATTTCTTGTGCTCCTCCCTGTCCTA